>NC_056734.1:898907881-899062881 GCF_019279795.1 Protopterus annectens | reverse complement strand
CAATATAGGCATTGACTTCATTAGCAGCTGTAAAATGATATATGTTTTGCATTTTCAAAATAGATTTAACATTATTATTAAGAAAATCAGAATCTTAATCTGTTTGCATTCCTTTTCATAAATACCTCTCAGGGAAAAGCTTTTTGAAAGTTACTACAACATTTGTACTGGACTTATTTTTTTATATACCATAGTCCATGCATATTTGAACAAGATGTCAACTACCATTAAAGTAAAAAAGCAATAAGGCAAAACCCAATACTTAAATACATTTATTTAGTTCATTCATCCACAAAATACAGCTGAACTTCTTTGGAATACTAAAACTTTCAAATAACCTAGTATTTATACACTCATGGGATGTTCATTACCCGATCATAATTCACCTCTAATTAAAACATTTATTTAAAACAAGCTTCCAAAATTTCATATACTGAATTTAAATAAATATATCACAAATATAATAAATTATTAAATTAAAAAGTATTTTTCTCAAAGATAAATATATACATTTAATTGTAAACATTATTTGATTAATTATTCATCTTTCTATTTTATAAAAAAAAATACAAAAAAAAAATTTATGTTAATAGTTTCATTAAAACCAGTAAATGTGTCTGCTTAAAGTTTTATCTGCCACAATGCTTCCAACATTTCTAAACTATTCTTGCAATCACCACCAATATAAACTAAAGGAACCCAACTCAAGACAGAACAATAACATTTCTTATAAGATTTGCACACTTTTGTATGCTTAAAAAAGCATTATTTTCATCATTCTTTTGGAGTATAAATGTTACATTATTCTGTTAGTGGCTATACCTGTATAAAACGTTGTGTCTTTCAGCTTTTCCCAGTTAGGGGTCGCCACAGCGGAACTCTGGTCCTCTAAAGATTGGCATTAGATTTTTACGTGCCAAGTTGCCAGCTCTGATATACAACCTTCAATGAATATGCCCATTCATGTATGTCTCCACACAGAAGACGCTCTAGCTGTGAATCGAACAGGACAATGTTTTATTGGGAGGCAATACCTGTATAAAATGCCTCACAAAAAGAATGAACTGCAATACATATATATTAAGCTTAATTAATTGCAGTTAAAATCGTCCTTAATAGTTATAGTCTTCTCAAAATGTGAAATAATAATATTAGGTCCTTCCATAATATAATTGCAAGCTTTGCAAAAGCCACATTTAAATGTACCCTTACTTCTATCAGATATACCAATTGCTACTTTTCTGTTTTCATTCTCAAGTATCTGCTTGAGATCTGGAGTTTTATAAGTTATGGTACAGTAAAAAATTGACTAACCAATTTCTACATTGCCCTTTAATATTTTCCAATTATTTTAAATAACTTCTTTAATACTTTTACAATTTACTGACATCTGCAAGGCAAAACTCTTTCTAAAATTTTTACTCTCTTTAACTATAACTTTCTTATTAATTCTTACTTATGATATAAGTTGAAATTGTGTATTTCTTTTGGACACAATTTCTTCAGCAAATGTGTTAACTTCTGTAAATTATAACATCTTACACTGAACATATCCTTAATTTCTTTGATGCCTTGTAAAACATCTTCCTCTGTAGTTAGTTGAGACAATGAGCTATTATTTTCAAGTTTATTTATGTTTTTTTTCATTTTGATTTGTGGATAGCATATAGCATAGGTTATTAAGAGGATTATTAAGAAGACAAGGTTTCCTCAATATACCTTGAATCTCTTCTTCAATATCTGCCATCACAAAAAATTTAAATATCTACATAATGAAATAAAACCAGCTGAAATAAAAGTATTCTGTAAATTCTATTACTGTGAAAATAAAGATCAATAAAATCCTGGAATATCAATACTACTATTCCATATAATATAAATAGATATATTAGTCTAATACAATACAATTCATTATGAGAAAAAAAAATTCTGGATAAATAACCTAGGTAGCACATACTAAGAATGATATAACAAATGAAGAAGTAACTGTGGCTCACTCATTTTAATGGTGACCACAAAAGGTGTTGATATCATTATTCAAAAATGTAGTGTGACAAACGCAATCTAAGAAATTAAATTCCATTATCATAAGAAATGTACTACATAAAAGTCAAATATTTTCAAAAACATTAGTTTTCTTCTCTCTGTGAACTAGCATCTAAGTGAATCTAACATAACTAAGAATCTTTTAACATAACTAGATATTTGTTGTTGATAGAATTAAATATAATAAAAAATAAAAGTGGAAGTACAAATGCTACCAAGTGCTGAAACAATAGGTCTACTTAGGTATGAAGTTGAAGGTACATAACTTGAATTTATAAAAGTTTTCCTATTCTAGGAAATTCTACTGTCATAATATGACATAAAGTAGTTATAATCCTGCCCTCAACCACAAAATCTGATAACATATTGTTGATAAAAGCATGTTTATGATAAATGTTGGTCAATGTAATAATTTTTTCAATGGTTCAGAAGCTATCTACAGGACCATCAACAATCTGTAAAATGGTTTAATGTCCTATCCTTCCTCTTTCCCTCACACTAGAAGTACCTCAAGGCTTATTTCTTGGGCCGCTACTCTTCACTATTTTTACAAACAACCACCATAGTGCTACCCTACTGGCTTCAACTATTCCATATGCAGATGACACAACACTTATATGTGCCACAAATAACTTGCATCACCTCCATGATATAACCCAAAATTCATTCTCAGATGCCAAGTTATGGCTCTCTAACCATCAGCTCATACTCAATCCCAATAAAACAAAACTCATGATCTTCCAACCTACAAGATCCTCTCCCCCTCAGCACCCTCTACATCACACCTAGGAATAATACTAAAATTAATGCTGATTCACAAACAAAATTGCTAGGTGTAATAATAGATAAAAACCTCAGATCTGACCTACATATAGCACAAACAATGAAGAAAGTTCACAAAAAAATTGGTCCTCTTTACCAAAATAAAAAATATCTAACTAACACCTCTAGGGTTGACATTGCTAGAATCCATCTTCTATCAACACTTCTGAATGCTTCCCCAATTCTCACCAACCTTATAAAGACAAATTTAATTAAACTTGAAACATGATACAATAAAATAGCTAAATTTGCAACTGACTACCCACATCATACCCACCACTGTCACACCTTAAAGAAACTCTCCTGCTTAGAACTCTCACAACTTCTATCCTTTAAACATTTAACCTTAGCACACAAACTAGTATATCAAGCTGAAGAAAACCCTGCCCCTCTAAATATTCTCCAGCCCCATACCACAAATCGGGTTTATATCACATGATCAAAAACAAAAAAATAGCGAAGCTCCAAACCTCGAACTGGAAACATCAAAACTGGAAAACATCGAATGTGTGGGAAAAAAACAGTACACACCCAAAACAACACAAAAAATGCTTTATGCAGGGGGGCAAGCCCCCCTGCATCCCCCACAACCCGCTACATAAATATACCAACTCCGAAATCGCACTACAGTGCAGTAAAGGGAAATCTTCCCTTCCCGCACTCTCTGGCGATCTCCGCTTTATGCTTCGATGTTTTCTGGTTTTGAGGTTTCCAGCTCGAGGTTTGGAGCTTCGATATTCTCAGCTTTCGAGTTTGTGATATACACCCCCACAAATTGATGTCTTCGCTCAACAATTAAATCTCTACTACACGTGCCCAAATCTACTAATACGGCAGGGGACTCACTATTTTCTTATTATGTAGCAACAAGGTGGAATTGCCTACCTCACACCATCAGAACCAACACAAATATCAACCAATTCAGAAAGATTCTTAAAAATTATCTTAATGACACCTGGTATTGTTCTTGTACTACTTGAGGCTAACTAGTTTTAAATGCTCCTGGTCATACTTTTTCCTTCATCCCTGACCACCTCATAATCTATGCAATCTCTCTCTCTCATGTCTAGATAACCTCTGATCTCATCTTTTTCTATCCAATTTCCCCCCTACAAACCCTTCCTCAGCTTACTTTGAAAAACTACAATGTCTACACTACAATAAGGAAATATATCAGATGATTGTATAATACAAATGTCAGCTATAATAGCATAGACTGTAATTTCTGGTGTACTGTAAGTCTTGTATATTTTTTATATAATTTAATGTATAAGTTTTGTATATTTTTTGCATAAGTTTTGTATATTCTCTTTATGTGGAGCTCTTCACCACGGGTCACCGCTGAAAATGGGTCTTATCCCAGTCGGAATTTACTGGTAAACAAATGTAAAATAAAATAAATAAATAAATAACAGCTGCAAATGTAGCTATTCTGTTGTGGCATAGGTTCATAGATTAGTACGAGGCTAATTGCCCTCATGGGCCATTTTTAGCCTAGCCAATTGCCCCCTGTGAGAATCAAACCCTATAGCTTGTATTTGTAAATCAAATACCTTAACTATCATGCCCACCTCTAGCATATTTATTCTAGTAGCTTGTAGGTTGACAAACACAGGATCTGTATATAGGACAGTGAGTAACAGTGTGGTAGATTCAGTGGTTTCCCTAGCTTGGTCAGTCAGTTAAGGTTTAGTTCAATATGGGGTGCCAAGTTTTTGTGCATTTTGCTGATAGCTTGCTTTATGTGCTAAGTTTTAATGTGTTGGTGTGCAAGAGATATGAAACTGAAAGAAGTAACATTTGTTTGTGATTACTGCTTACCTTCGTACTTCTAAGTACACTTAAAGATTTTCATTTCAGACCAAATACATACATTTGCTTCAAATAAAACGTTTCTGCCTTAGTAACTCTGGCAGTGATTAAACATTTTTGGCTATATGTACTTTGCCTATAAGTACATTTTTGTAAATACTTGGGGTATACTTAGTAATGTTGCTTGCATTTCTTTTTCAGTTTGGAGAACACTTTATGCACTGACATACCAATCTGTATTTTATTTTTGCTTAGAAATTGGACTTGCACTATATATGTCTAAATGCAATTATCTCAAATACGTTAGTGTGGCTATTATATGTATATTACTTTATTAATTTGCTGAGGTGTACAAGGACTACATGTGTGTGTGTGTGTGTGTGTGTGTGTGTGTGTGTGTGTGTGTGTGTGTGTGTGTGTGTGTGTGTGCATGCGTGGTGTGTGTGAAATTATTAAATACTTAAATAGATGCCAATTGCTTCTTCTCAGTAGAATAAGAAATATTACACCAACTTTGAAACAGTAAGCAGAGAGGCAGAGGAAATATGCTCCATCCAAAAAAAAAAATATATATATATATATATATATATATATATATATATATATATATATATATATATATATATATATATATATATATATATATATATATATATATATATATATATATATATATATATATATATATCAGAGACTTGATTATTCGAATGTCAATTATCTGAAATGTCAGTTATCTAAACCAGCCTTCCAAAGTTTTCTGATAGGAAAAATCATAAAGTCTGAATATGCAAACATTTCATGTATTCACTTGAGCATGTCTTTTGAGATCGTAGCCAGCTTGTGTGTGAAAAATATGCTTTATTGTTCACTGGAATCACTGAATGGCTAAAAAGTGTATTCCTGCATACAGAAAAATCAAGATTTTAGAAGTTTTTAATCAGAGTCAATTATATGTTTGATTATCCAAACTACCGTAGGTCCCTGTTAGTTTGGATAATCGAGTCTGTACTGTACTTTGAAAATGGACTTCAAGAATAACCATACCCCAATAGATACTGGAAAACCATTCTGTCAAATATCAAGTTAGTCAACAGAGTGTTGTGCTGTGAAAATGGATGGAAGCACTTTTGGTATCTGCAATCTATCAAACTGATATAACTCATTGGATAGCAAAATGGCTCACAAACAGAACCCAATAAATTAAGGTAGTTGTCTCTATTTCCTCCAAAAGTGACTAAGAGTGAGCCCCATGGTTCCATCTTTGGGCTGCTCATCTTTGGCTTTTTCTTCTTGGAGGTCAAAACAAATATTATGGGTTCATGGCTGACTAAGTTTGCAGATGACTGGAAACTTGGTTCCATCATAAACTCTCCAGAGGACCCCAAGATCCTCCAGGAGAGCCTTTTTGAAATAGTGGATGTCAAAACCATGGACTAAAGCTAAATGCCAAGAAATATATAATAATATCCTTCAGCAATCATGATCACCCTTGTAATTATCATATCATATCTATTGTAAGGAAGTCCTTTTTTATTGCACAGCTTATATCTAAAAGTATAGCATCCAGGTCCAGTGATGTAATCATTACACTGTACTCAGCTGTTGTTAGGATGAGCCTTTACTATAATGCCCTTTCTGTATATACTTGCCCAAACTGTTGATAAAATTGGAATGGCCACAATGCTTTCTCACTAAAAAAATCATGGACCTAAATTATGAAAATTATGCAGACCATCTCAAAGCTTTGTACCTCTTCTCAGTATCATAAAGACTACAACAGGTGACCCCTGCCTCATGTATAGAACCTCAAGAGACCTTATCATGTCAGACGTATTACACATTCACTAGTACAGTAGTAGCATAAATCCCTAATCTAGGGATAATGTTGACTTTTGCAACATAAACAATACATGCTTGGTGGGATAGATATGTTCACAGAGAACACTGCTCCTATGGAACCATCTTTCATGCTGCATAAAGCAAAATACTTTTCTTACTCCATTCAAAGAAAATCTGGATGATTGGTTGTGAAACTGTAAATTCACCCTTGCCTTAGCACCAATGCCCCTTATGGAAAGGGGCAACAAGTAAAAGTCTCAACATATCTTTGCTCTGCCTGCCTCTGGAGTATTTGTACACAACGTATAAGGGCTAAACTCCCAGAGGACATTAAGACTTGGCTTCTTAAGATCCTCATAGATCAAAAGACCAGCAAGTACTTTCATGAACCTATGAACCCATTTCTCAATAAGTATTATTTCACTTCTTGTTTCTTGGTCTGAGACAATGTTTGATCTATTTGCTAAAACAGGGATAGAACTCCTGGTTACAACAACTATTGGTATGTAACCTAGTTACCAGGATGACTGCAGAAGCTTCAACTTGTTTCTGTGGTTTTAACATACACATGTGATATATCTGCTCTAGTATTTTCCTGTAGTTCACTTTATTCATTTTCTGTACAACCTGAAAAGACCATTATCATCCTGAAATGTATTCTTCATGGAGTAGATTAATACTAATACTTTGTCTCCTGCTTTAAATTCCTGGAATTGAGCATTCCTGCTATATACCCCAGTTGCATTTTCATACTCTTTGAATATGCTCCTTCACTACTAGAGTAACAATTCAACCCATCTTATGATGGTGAACTGTGCTATGACAATGTTAAACTGCTTTTCTCTTCCTCCTAATTCTCTTCGCCTATGTCCTGCAAGCCATGGGAATGTCTCTTTATTGTAAATTTAATGGAGTAAATCCTGTTGAAGCCTGGCTTTCCTGGTTTACAGTATACAAGATGCAGAAAAGTAACTAATACCAGTTCCTGACATCTTGATCTAAGGCAAAATTCAATGCAAACTTTTTTTTTTATTTAAACTCTGCAATAGTCAATGATTTTGATGGTGGTTCACTGAAGTTCCAAACTACTTTACTTTAAAACACTGGCAAAGTTGTTTCATGACCTGGGACATCAATGGGTTCTCTGATCTGCGAGCATTTCTTTGAGTATCCCTATCTTGGAGAAAGCTAAGCCTAGCTCCTTGGCTATTGACTTAGCACAGACTTTCTCAGTGGTACTGCTTCAGGAAATGTCATAACACAGTCACTAATGACCAGAAGGTATTGTAGCTATTATAAGACTTAGCTCATGAACGTGCAAGGGAGAACTGGGATGGTATCTATAATACTTGGCTAAACTTGACCAGGATATTGGGGAGCTTCCTCTTCTCTTCTCTTTTAGATAGGTGCATAAGACCTTTTATTTTGACCTGAGCTAACACTAGCTCAAGCAGGTGAGACCTCAGTTATATATCTCATCTGAGGGATGGCACTTTTAGGAGTATAGTACCGTCTAGTAATGTACTTCAGTGTCAGCAATTTAAAATGAATTCAATCACCTGGAGTGGGAACAGAACCCACATCTTTCTGATTTTCTACCACCAGGGGAGATATTGCTAATTGTAGAGCCACTAATGTGGATGAAAGTTAACTCTTGGAGAAAAAGTGACCTCCATCTTTTGACAGCAGCCACCCATTCACTCATATGTATTCACAGTATTTATTTAATTATTTATTTATTTATTTACATTTGTTTATTGGGAAATTCCAACTGGCCACAGGTCCTTTTTCAGCGGATGCCTGGGGAGAAAAGCTCTACATCATGTACATGATAAATAGAGATGCAAAGTTGCAGCAATAGTAAACAACATTACAGGTTGTTGGCTTTAATACAATAACAATATATTGATTATCAACAGTATATACAGTAAATGTTGCAAGTTAAGATAGTTTCTTGTTTATAATATTAGTAACAAAGTTATCAGACAAGATGTTAAAGTATGTAAAGACAACTAGCTATTTCTGACTGTGGTTAGTAGTGGCGGTAGTATAGTTGCGTTAACAGTCTAGGTGGGGGTGTTAGGTCTATATTACCTGACTGAATAAGTGGAACAGTAGGGTCTATATTACATGATTGAATGATTAGGTGATCGAACACCTAAACATCGACCATGTCATATCGAAAGCAAAAAACAGCGAATGGCCAATGTAATGCAGGGAAAGATTTATCTTGGACATTCGCTGGGTTTTGCCATTTTCTCCACTGTGGAGTGATCTTGGAGTTGGTATATTTAGTTGGGGGTGTGTGGGGGGCACAGCCCCCCCATGTCAGGGGTTGTGGGGCCTCCCACGTAGTTTGTCTGTAAAGTTAATTTTTTTTTGTGTGTGGCCGACGGTAATGTTTCCAAGCAACGTTCACTATTTTGCAGTTCGAGATTACGTGGTCGATGTTTAGGTGTTCAATCACCTAGTCATTCGGTCACATAATATAGACCCTTCACAGTATAGGCAAGCCCAGTGAAGCCATTGGGGTAGGGGTATGTCAGTGAGTGTGTGCTTGTTTGCATGAGGGGGGGCTAACATGATGCATGGGCTACCAGTGTTCTTCCTAGCAGCCCATGATGTATGGGTTGCAAGGACGAACAATGGCAAGGTCAATTCTCAAACCATAGTGTTTGATTCAAATACATGGTAATCATACCTCTCAACCTCTCAGTGCAAGAAATCTGGACAAAGACAAAATAATAGGTGGACAAAGCCCTAAAAATAGGGACAGATATTAAATATTGTTCCTATAAACCTAAATAAATGCTAGACTAGCAGGTTTTCCATTATCATGTATTTTCAGAAGGATATGAAGCTGAAACTCAAATGCCTGGCATTATTTAGTATTATTTGGTGACTTCAATCCTCAACAATTTGCCAGAAAACTGGAAATTGTATGAGGAACAGACCAAAAATATTAGGCAAAAATCTGGACATTCTGCACAAATCTGGACAGTTGAAAGGTATGATAGTAATGAGCTGCTAATCAGATGTCTCTGAACTGGAATTTCTCTCCATTATGCTTACTGGCCAAATCATATTGGGCAATTAGGATGGGCAAACAGGAATACTATGAATCCCAATGATACATTTCATTTTACATATCATTTGAAAATTACATATGGCTTAAAAGAATACCTACCTTAAAAACAGTCAACACATTTTAGCTTCCTTTTAATAATAAAACTTTCAAAATTCATACTGCTTTAAATTTTGGAAACTTACATACATGCATAGCTCTCAACTGTCCAGATTTTCATAAAATGTCCAGATTTTTGCCTCATATTTTTGGTCTGACACTCATAAAATTTTTGGTTTTCTGACAAATCACTGAGAATTGAAGTCAGAAAATAATGACATAATATGAGTTTCAGACTTCATACCCATCACAAAATTCATGTTAATGCAAAACCTGTTTTTCTATCAACTTTCGAAGTTTTTAAGAGCAATATTTTAAAAACAAATGTCCCTATTTTTGTGACTTTGTCCCTCATTATTTATGACTTTGTTCAGATTTCTTGTGCTAAGAGGTTGAAAGGTATGCATACCTATCAGATGATCTGTCATTTTTACTCTATGTATTACAATTCCCCTACAAAATCAGAGGTTTTCTAAACTAATAAAAATCTATTGCAATTGTTATACACACCTCTGTAAAATGCTAATTAACACAGCATAACTGAGTTACTTGAGTTTATACATTTGGTTCTTAACTTTCTTTCAGTCTTGTCTGTGTGAAATCCCTCTTATATTAAACAGTGAGTTGTATAATACACATATTCTGAAGCTAGAAGAAACCTGAGGATCTTATCACTTGTGTTAGTACAGTAAAAAGCTGACTCCTTTGGAGATATGCCTCTACATGTTACAGTTAAGACATTTGTATTTCCTACACTTCCCTTTAACTTGTTCTCTGGTACCTTTATAGAAACAATCCTTTCAGTTACTGCCCTTTTATTAATAAAATTTGGTTTCTCAACAGCTACTTCTAAAACATCACAATGTTCTATCATTATACTATAATTATGTTTCACAATTATGGAGCATAAACACAAAGACACACCACTGGCTCGAATACTCAACAAAACTCTTTATTGAAAGTATAACAGTAAGTGCTTTCACGTTACACAGAACACTTCTTCAGACTTCAGACTTCAGAAGTCTGAAGAAGCATTCTGTGTAATGCAAAAGTGCTTACTGTTCTACTTTCAATAAAGAGTTTTGTTAAGTATTCGAGCCAGTGGTGTGCCTTTGTGTTTATGCTCCATAATTCTTCTTTTTGTACTACGGAGGCACTTTATCCTGAAGACTGAGTTTTTGCTGTATGTTTCACAATTGTTGGGATTCAATAAACTCCATGGATGCTTAGCGTGAAGCCTACACTGAGTTTACATGTTTGCATGATGAGCAGCAGAGCTAATTGCATATGTATGCCATGCATCACACTTGCAAGGATACAAGCATGGTTTCCTGGCCTGCAAAAGTGTTGCTGGCCGGGAAACCTTGTAAAGCAGCATGAACACATTCAGACATACAGACATGTTTACTTACGGGATAACTAGCTCTGTGAAATTGTGCAGACAGCCACAGTGACTAACAAGGCTAAAATTAAGGCAATGACTGCAGAACTAACACATTATAAAATAGTGTAGTCATTGCAAAGTACAGTACAAACATGTTTTGGCCATAAGGAAATAAAGGTTTGGTGATGATTAACAAGGGCACATAGGCTGCTTTATGGGAAGCGTGTATATGGTAAAGGGCCACAGACAAGAATGGTAGGAATGAAAAATGGGTAATAGGACAAGTAAAACATGATAATGTACACCAGATTAGGGCATTTCAATGTATGTACACCCCAAAGACAAGACAGGTATAGCATGAACAGTAATCACATATATACATAATACAGTGCATACTGCTGATTACACCTCCTGTGTGGGTATATTTATATCATCACCCAGTTATTGTATATTATGTGACTCTCAGACAAGGTCACATTAAACAGCTGTCCCTAGCTGTGGGTTTTTAATCCTCGTTGAGTCTGTGTGGGACACAGCAGGGGGGACACCTATCAGGTCCTGTGGATGCTGTTTTTTTTGGAGAGAGAGGAGTAGTTCTTGGACTTGGGGGGGGCCTGCTGTCATAATGCAGTCACACTCTCCCTTTCAGGAGAAGCAGGTTGGCATGTCTGTAGGATCAGCAATCTTCTGTCTATTTTGAACTAAGTTCTTCCTATATCTGGGAGTTTCTTTCTGGTTTCTAAATATAGCTAAAGTTCTCTTGGCCTTAGCTAAAGAAGGCTAGTCTTAGCTATTTTGAGTCTTTTAATTTGTTTTTTGAGATTTTAGATTTTGCTCTTAGTTTTTAATTTATTGTGATCATTTTATCTACCTTTGTCTTACCTTTTTATCTTGTAGTAGCTTCCTCCTTTTGTTGTATATCACTGAAAATGATTGCTGTGATGTAAGCAATGTGACATTTCACTGGAGAGGACATTTAGCAAGGATGGTATATACAACTGGGGGTATGTGCGTATTGTGAATATGTGGCAAAAGAGTTGTTTGAATATAATTGTAATGTCTTATAGGTCTCAACAAACTGGGACACATAGCAATAGGCTCACCGACAACAGTGGACAGGAGCACACACAATCATGGGCAATATCTGGATAAAACCACCATTAATCTGCGTCATTGACATAAAATATGTGATCATGAGTTATTAACATGTTTTGCATACACATACGTGTGCTACTGTAATAATTTGTCAGTAATCTATAAGGGAAATCAAGCAGAAATTCCTCCAAAATGACCACTTTTGAGAGGTGTTAGGAGGGGCACTTAGGCTCATAGGTTCATAGGTAGGTACTAGGCTAATGGCCCAAGGGCCTACGTAAGCCTAGCCAACAAGGTCCCTGGCTTACGCCACCCAAGAAAGTTATTTTCCTGTGCCACTGTCGAACAGAGACATAGAAGTGATCCCCAGGGTGTATTTCCTATTTCCCATCCACTCATCAAGATTTTTCTTGAAGAGTGTTAATGAAGAACTTTGTTTGACATAGATGGGTAGCCTGTTCCAGAGTATGTGAAGTCTCCCGGACAGGAATCAATCCCTCCAGCATGTCCTGTTTATTGAGGTGACAAGGTTTAGGTCCCTAGATCATGTAGCTTGGTGGGATTGGCATTTCTT
This sequence comes from Protopterus annectens, assembly GCF_019279795.1. Classification (NCBI taxonomy): domain Eukaryota; kingdom Metazoa; phylum Chordata; order Ceratodontiformes; family Protopteridae; genus Protopterus; species Protopterus annectens. The sequence goes on along the minus strand of NC_056734.1, from coordinate 899,050,125 downwards.
TAGGTGTAGCATGTCTAACAGCTCTGGATCTGACATAGCTTTATATGTTAGGCAGAGATCACCTCAGTGTAGGCGATATGCTATGGAGTAAAGCTGGAGTTTTTTGAGATGGTCAGTGTAGGGCATTTGTTTGAGGCCAGTAATCCTCTTTGTGAGGTACTTCTGTGGCCTTTCCAGCTGCTGCAGATGTCTTGTGAGGTACATTCCAAAAGGGGCGTTGTACTCTATAATGGGTCTAATGAGTGTCAAGGGGAACAATGACCTCTTTTTTCCTGAATGAGAACCCTTTTATGATGAGGTATGTCATGTAGAAGGACTTCCTGACTACTGTGGTGATGTGATTATCAAAGGAGAGACTACTGTCCACCTGGGTCGCAAGGTCTCTTATCACACTTTTGGTGTTAAGTAGATTGCTGCCTATGTGGTAGTTCATGGGTATGGAGTTTTTACCAAAGGGGATGACACTGCACTTTTTGGCACTGAGCTTGAGGCCATGGATCTGACACCAGCATCTGTCTCAGTGAGGCCCTTCTGTAGGATGTCCACATCATTTGGGGACTTGACTATGGCTCCTAGTTTTCAGCCATCTACGAACTTCATTAGCCAAAGGCCTTCTGTGTTAGTCTGTACTTCAGAGAAGTAGATACCAAACAGGAGGGGTCCCAGGACTGAACTCTGTGGTACTCCACTTGTCACTGGTTTGAGGTCAGATTTGGAGTCTGCAACTTTTACAGTGTGTATTCTGTCAGTCAGCCGGTTGGCAACCAATCTTGTGATGTAGGGATTTATACCTGGTTTAATGAGTTTAGCTATAATTCCAGAATGGGGGGTGGTGTCAAAAGCCTTGGTAGGTCAAGATAGGCTGTGTGAACCACCTTACCCTCATCTACTACTTTGGTGACCGCCCCAAAGAATTTGATCAGGTTCAGGAGGCATGATCTGCCTTTCACAAACACAAACTGGGTGGGATCCAGAGTTTGGAGGTTACCAATGTCTTTTGTTTATGAGTTCCATGATGATACATTCCATGGCCTTGCAGACCAGGCTCATCAGGCTAATAGGGCGATAGTTCCCAGGATCAATAGTGGCTCCCCCTTTGTGGAGTGGGATAACTGTTGCTGTGTGCCATTCAGTGGGCACAAAGCCTGATGCGAAGATATTATTGAACATGGTGCTTATGTGGAGAGCCATTTCATTCTGAAGTTCATGTAAAACGCAGCCTGGGATGTTGTCCGGTCCCATGGATGCTGTGTTTTTGGGTTTAGAGAGTGCAGCTTTTACCTGCATAGTTCTGATTACAGGGACTCTGCATTCTTCCTGTGTAGATATGGGCCCTTTGGGGGGGGGGGTAAAGTTAGCACTGAACCTATCTGCCAGGATGTTGGCATGTTGGCAACTTTTACACCTGAATTTTAAATAGGTAGCAATCCTGGCTAGTTGAAAGGTTTGCATGACACATATATGCCACAATCCACACTTACACAAATGTAATCCACACCATCAATGTTGTCAATGAGCTATGTATTTACTGGGTGCATCATAGCAAAACTTGTCACATATGCATCTTGTATAACACCTTGAAGGGAAGTCTGCACTGCCAACTCCTAATTTTTATGCATCACAAATAGTACTTATATATGAACAAAAAGATAAGTGGAAGCACACAGTGGCAAATGTTATACACACTTCCTGGAACATGTGTGGTGAGGTACATGAAAAAGGGTGTGTTGTAATCAATTATTGGTGTGATGAGGGCTGAGAACAATGGGACTATAATGGTGTTTGATGTGGATGTCCTGCACATACTGAGGAGTTGTGCTACATACAAGGGATTTGTCATCACTATGGTCACATGCTAGTGGAAGTCCCACTGACTATCTACCTGAATACTCAGGTGACATACTACTTGGTCTGCTCATAGGGGTGTGCTGTCTATATTGTAATTAGCTTGTGTATTTGCTTTCAAAAGGAAATAATCATGCTTTTTGTTCATATAATGTATCTCCATGGCTTTGGCAGCAATCATTTTTGTGCATTAATACTTTCTGCAGTATATCAATAGCGTTCTTTGAATCAATGGTTGTCCATAATTTGCAGTCATCCATGAAGCTGGTTAGACAAATAATGTCTAAGTTTGTCTTGACTTGCAACACTTAAATACTGAACAGGAAAGGGCCTAGTACAGAACCCTGAGGTATGGACTCTACCTAGAGGTGAATTCACACACTTCAACATTATGTGTCCTGTGTGTGATCTATTTGTGTAATCAATTGGTGATGTAGGAGTTTATGTACACTCTAGACAGTATCTCTATAATACCTGAGTCTGGATTTATGTCCGATGCGTTGGCCAGATCAAGTTATGTACATGCTCTTGCTGACCTTCTTGAAGATGTCAACCAGATTTAACAGGCATGATGTAGCCTTAACAAATCAAACATGGGCTTGGTACACAATTGGGAGATTACCTGTGTCCTTTTTGATAAAGTCTATGATGAGTAGTTGCTCTGCCTCACAGATGAAGAGAGTCAGGATTATTGGTCTATAAGTCCCTGCATCAGGTGATGGTCCACCCTTGTTCAGATGGATGACTGTTGTTGTACACCCCTCTGAAGAGCATAGACAGTCTGGAGGCTGTGTTTTAGAAGGGATCCAACTGTGTCTGCTAGGTCAGGTTGTAAGTCATGATATAGGCAACCTTGGATATTGTCAGGGACCATTGATCTTGCATTTTTAGCTTTAGAGAATGCATGGATGAATTGTTCTCCTGAGAAGATAAACTGAGTAATGTTTGTATGTATACTTTGGCCGATGGCCAGTGGCAACAGGGGAAAAGTATGAGACAAGCTAGCTAGCAAGATTGTCTATTTTCTCTGGCTGAGTATAGCTGTTGGCATCTACAAACAACTCTGTGCTTAGTTGTGCATTCCCCTTAACATTTCACGCTTATTTAAATGGATGATTTGTGACAACACCTCCAAATATATCCTTTCTTATGCATCACATGCCACACACTGGTACTGTTCACAGTCATACAGCTCTACCAATGTCATGTAATTAGGTTCACATGTTCATAGGTAAATACTAGCCTATCAGTCTGCAGACTATTACAAGCCTAGCCAACAGCCAGAAGTCAGAATCAAACCCTGAATCTTGTATCTGTGAGATCACGTTGTTTGCACATTTTGTCAGAAAGCTGTGGTTCATAGGCCTGATAACATATAAAGACAAATTACAAATGAGTTTGTTGTGGCTCATGCAGAACATTTAATGACACAAATGCTAATAGCCACACAATGCTGCTGGTGACCACCTCAATAATCCTTGAGAATAGCAACACAATTGCATGTACAATGAATTCCACAAGGTTGCAACTGAATTTTGTTCCTATCTGCAGAACGCAATATTTAATATTGCACCATCTCAGAAGTATGCTTTTGCCCTGTAATACTGGTCTTTGTAGTTGATGTCATCATCATTATATGATGTTGGTAACATATCCTGTTATGAGAGTGGTGCACAAAGTGTGGGTTTGTTATTTTCTGTTGTGTTTCCAGTGTGCAGGTATACTTTAAAAGACAGTTTCTCAAACTACGTGCAAAAAGCTGTCAGGAATGCACACAGCAGAACTGAGACATATGCAGCTGTTCTCAATATGTTGTGTACACTACACACTTACTATCACACACAGATACACACACGTTTTGCGATCAGCAATCATGCAATTGTGTACATACGTGCATTCATATTTGTGATGCATTGATGTCCACATTAATACATGTATATGACAATCTTAATATGTCTATTGCCAGTATAAAGCTTTAGATGATGCTACAATGCAGTTGTGCTATTTATTTCTGTATTTATTTCTGTATTTATTTATTTATTTGTTTGTTTGTTTGTTTGTTTACTGGGATAGTCCATTATGCCATTAACAGCCCATTTTCAGTGAAGGCCCAGGGAGAAATGCTCCACAAAACAGGAACATACAAGAGAATATAACAATATGAAAAGTTTACAAAGTATATGCACATAGGCATATAATTAACAATTAGTTAAACTAAAGGTAAGTCAGAAGTTGTCAGTTAGGTACAACTAAATCTTCTTCTTCTTCATCTTTCGGCTGCTCCCATTAGGGGTCGCCACAGTGGATCAACTGTTTCCATTTCTTCCTGTCCTCTGCATCTTGCTCTGTCACACCAACCACCTGCATGTCCTCTCTGACCATATCCATAAACCTTATCTTAGGCCTTCCTATTTTCCTGTTACCTGGCAGCTTCATCCTTACCATCTTTTTCTCAATATACTCTGCATCCCTTCTCAGCACGTCCAAACCAACGTAATCTTGCTTCTCTGGCTTTGTCTCCAAACCTTCCAACCTAGGCTGATCCTCTAATATACTTATTCCTAATCCTGTCCATCCTCGTTACACCCAGTACAAATCTTAACATCTTTAAGTCTGCCATGTCAAGCTCTGACTCCTGCCTTTTTGTCAATGTTATTGTCTCCAACCCATATAACATAGCTGGTCTCACTACCCTCTTATAGACCTTCCCTTTCACTCTTACTGGTACTCATCTGTCACAAATCACTCCTGACACTCTTCTCCACCCACTCCATCCTGCCTGTACTCTCTTCTTCACTTCTCTTCCACACCCACTATTACTCTAAACTGTTGATCACAAGTATTTAAGCTCATCCACCTTCACCACCTCTACTCCCTGCATCCTCACCATTCCTCTATCCACCCTATCATTCACATACACATATTCTGTCTTAGTCCTGCTGACCTTCATTCCTCTTGTCTCTAGAGCATATCTCCACCTCTCCAGGGTCTCCTCCACCTGTTCCCTACTCTCACTACAGATCACAATGTCATCTGCAAACATCATTGTCCACGGGGACTCCTGTCTGATCTCGTCTGTCAACCTGTCCATCACCATTGCAAATAAGAAAGGGCTCAGAGCTGATCCTTGATGTAATCCCACCTCCACCTTAAACGTATCCATCACTCCCACCGCAGACCTCACCGCTGTCACACTACCCTAGAACATATCCTGTACCACTCTTACATACTTCTCTGACACTCACGACTTCCTCATACAATAGCACAACTCCTCTCTAGGCACCCTGTCATATGCTTTCTCTAAATCCACAAAGACACAATGCAACTCCTTCTGACCTTCTCTGTACTTCTCCATCAACACTCTCAGAACAAACATCGCATCTGTAGTGCTCTTTCCTGGCATGAAACCATACTGCTGATCACTAATCGTCACCTCCCTTCATAACCTAGCTTCCACTACTTTTTCCCATAACTTCATGCTGTAAGTGATCATTTTAATCCCTGTGTAGTTACTACAGCTCTGCACATCACCCTTATTCTTAAAATCGGTACCAAAACACTTTTTCTTCATTCCTCAGTCATCCTCTCACTTTGTAAGATCTCATTAAACAATCTGGATAAAAACTCCACTGCCATTTCGCCTAAACACCTCCATGCTTCCACAGGTATTTCATCTGGACCAACAGCCTTTCCATTCCTCACGCTCTTCATAGCTATCCTTACTTCCTCCTTGCTAATCCACTGCACTTCATGATTCACTATCCGCACATCATCCAACCTTCTCTCCCTCTCATTCTCTTCATTCATCAGCCCCTCAAAGTACTCCTTCCATCTGCTCAACACACTCTCCTCACTTGTAAGTATGTTTCCCTCATTATCCTTTATCACCCTTACCTGCTGCACATCTTTGCTAGCTCTGTCCCTCTGTCTAGCCAATAGGTACAGGTCCTTTTCTCTCTCCTTAGTGTCCAACATTTCATACAACTCTTCATATGCTTTATCCTTAGCCTTTGCCACCCCTCTCTTTGCCATGCACCTCATCTCCTTATGCTCTTGTCTACTTTCTTTATCTCTCTGACAATCCCACTTCTTCTTCGCCACCCTCTTTCTCTGTATACTCTACTGTACTTCTTCATTCCAGCACCAGGTCTCCTTGTCCTCCTTCCTCTTTCCAGATGTCACACCAAGCACCTTTCTAGCCATCTCTAGTACTAGCTCTGCTGTAGTTACCCAGCTATTCGGTAACTCTTCACTGCCACCCAGTGCCTGTCTTAACTCTTCCCTGAACTCCACCTCACAATTACCCTTTTTCAATTTCCACCATTTTATCCTTGGTGCTGCCCTCACACTCATCCTCCTCTTATTGATCACCAATGTCATCCTACAAACCACCATCCTATGCTGCCTAACTACACTTAGTTACATAATTAGGTACAACTAAATACAAACTTAAAATACTGAATCAAATAAGAAAAATAAGTAAAAAAGGCTAACATTACATAAAAGCTTCTGCCATAAATGTTTCTAGGTTATCTCCAGTCATTTAGTATATAGTTGTCATTGAAATATGAATATTTTCATGAAGTAAAGGCAGTCAGGTATTAAAGGGAAGAATCTTGGTGCAAATGCAGTTTGAGATAGAAGAGATGTATTTTAGTAAGTAAGCTTTAAAAGAAGCATGATTCTGATTTACCCCCCTCTCACCTCCTAGAGGGCCCATCTCTATACCAGAAGAATGCAAAGTTCCTATAATTACGGCTGCACAGGTAAAAAACACACTCTCCAAAGCCAAGAACACAGCATCCATGGAACCTGACAATATCCCAGGCTGCGTTCTACACGAACTATAGAATGAACTGGCACACTACCTAAGTACCATGTTCAATCATAGCCTCACCTCAGGCTTTGTACCCACTGAATGGTGCACAGCGACAGTTATCCCACTCCACAAAGGGGGAGCCACGACGGACCCCGCAAACTACCGCCCCATTAGCTTGACGAGCCTGGTCTGCAAGGCCATGGAACGTATCATTGTGGAACTCATAAACAAAGACATTGGTAATCTCCAAACTCTGGACCCTACTCAGTTTTGATTTGTAAAAGGCAGATCAGTCTCCTAAACCTGATTGACTTCTTTGAAGCAGTCGCCAAAGCCATAGATGAGGGTAAAATGGTTCACACAGCTTATCTAAATCTCGCCAAGGCTTTCAACACCATCCCCCACTCTGGAATTATAGATAAGCTCACTAAACTAGGTATAAATCCCTATGTCACAAGATGGGTTGCCAACTGGCTCATGGACAGAACCCACACTGTGAAAGTAGCGAATTCCAAATCCGACATCAGACCAGTGACAAGTAGTGTACCACAGGGTTCAGTCCTGGGTCCTCTCCTGTTTGGTATCTACTTCTCTGAAGTGCAGGCCAACACAGAAGGTCTTTGGCTACCAAAGTTTGCAGATGACTGCAAACTAGGAGCCATAACGATGTGGGCAAACTACAAAAGGGCCTCTCTGAGACAGATACCTGGTATCAAAGCCATGGCCTGAAGCTCAATGCCAAAAAGTGTATTGTCATCCCCTTTGGTAAAAACTCTGTACCCATGAACTACCACATAGCTGGTAGTCTACTTAATGCCAAAAATGTGATAAGAGACCTTGGGACACAGGTGGACAGTAGTCTCTCTTTTGATAATCACATCACCACAGTGGTCAGGAAATTCTTGTACATGGCTCATCTAATCACAAAAGGATTCTCATCCAGAAAAAAAGAGATCATTGTTCCCCTCTACTCATCACTCATTAGACCCATTATAGAGTACAATGCCCCTTTTGGTATGTAACTCACAAGACATCTACAACAACTGGAAAGACCACCGAAATACCTCACAAAGAGGATTACTGGCCTCAAACAGATGCTCTATGCAGACCATCTCAAAAAACTACAGCTTTACTCCATCGCATATCGCCTACTCAGGGATGATCTCTGCCTAACATACAAAGCTATGTCAAACCTAGAGCTGCTGGACATGCTCCACTTAAAAAAATCCCAATCCCTCCGAGCTACATGCTCTAGGGACCTTAACCTTGTCACCACAATAAACAGAACATGCTGGAGGGATATATTCCTGTCCCAGAGACTTCCCATACTCTGGAACAGACTACCTATCTATGGCAAACAGAGCTCCTCATTAGCACTCTTCAAGAAAAATCTTGATGACTGGATGGGAAATGGGAAATTCATCCCAGGGATCACTCGACAGGGGCACAGGAAAATAATTTTCTTGGGTGGCGAAAACCAGGGTACATTTTTTGGCTAGGCTTGTATGGGCTCTAGGGCCGATAGCCTAGTACCTACCTATGAACCTATGAACCTATGAACCTATGATTAGTTCTAATTATTAATGGTAGGGCAGTCCAGGTTCTGGCTACAGAACAAGAGTAAAGAAGCTGGCCGGCCAGTAAGGTTGGCTTGTGAACCTGCAAAAACCTGTTGATTCTCAAATCTGAGAGACCTTTTTGAAAGGTAGTTAATAATTAATTAACTAAGAGCAGGGCAGTCTAAACATTTATAAATAATTTTGTGTGCAGTTGTTAAGTACAGGTAGGAAAGATAGTGTGGAAGTTCAAGCCAATTCAGGGAACGTAGAGCTGTACAGTGATGAGTAGAATGCTTGGCATTTGTAGTAAACTTGACAGTTTTGTTATAACTTGTTTCTAGCTTTGTTTTTAAGGAGGACTGTAGTTTAATGAGTAAAGGGGTACCATAGATGAGAGAGGGAAGTAGCTAAGTGGTAACAAAGGCATGTTTATTGGAAGGACTGCGGAAGTGTTTGTGCCTGTAAAGAATGCCTAGATTATGATGTGTTTTGCTAACATTATGCTGTATGTGCAGATCAGATTTTAGAAGATCAACTATTATTACTCTATGTAGTTTAGTATGAGTAACAACTTCAATTGTGGTGTTGCACTGAGAAAGTATGGTGAACTGAGCTTTGTTTATGGGAGTTTTTTTCTTGGGTAAATAGAATTAGCTTGGTTTTGCTTGGATTGAAATACAAATGATTATAGTTGACATTTGGAAACTAGTACTGACATATCCATTTTCAAGTGCATGGGTGTAGGGCACACATAAATCTGTCTGAGTAAATATGTGTTCATTCAGTAACAAGTATTTTCCCTTTGGTTGTGGTTTTACTTGGATTATTAAGGGATGAAGAATAATTGGGCAGTAAAAATACTAATTCCTGCCAATCAGCTATTTTCATAGTGCACCACCAAGCTTTTGGGTTGTGCGTTCAATGGTAAAGTGTTTGCATATGCAAGATTTACATTTCATGACTACTCCTTAAACTTGAGAAATATTTATGCATATTGACTATTTTAGGAAAAGCTGAGATGTACTATATTGTTCATAATGCATTTTATATTGCAAATGTTGTGTCAGAAATTTTATGACATGGCTATTAGTACCACTTAGCATGTTTACACAATGGGAAGCACATGATGTAACAATGCATCTTTTTTGAAATTGACAATGTCTGCTAATTGTCTGCAGGTGCTGTGGAACTGCAGCTGTTGTGGAAGTGTGCTGACTGCCACAGAACACTTCTTAGATTGTCTGATGGAAGGCAAAAGATGTAACAATGTATCTTTAGAAATTAACAATGTTTGCTTGTTGTCTGAGGTACTATGCCGAGTTTGCGCAAAGGTGAGCAACATGCAAAAGAGACAGCAAACTTCTTAACATATGCCTTTTACAAGCTTGTTCTTGTAAAAAGTGTTTCTTATTCTTATTTCTTATCATTAAAAGATAAATGTGGGATTTTAACCATGAACTGCATATCCTATGTGCTATGCAATTCATTGTGTTAACCAGGTGTGCTATACACACACTCACGATTCACAGCTGTAAAGTATGATGTCCTTATCAAAGGAGTAACTTCCATTAATTTTAATTTATCTGTTTTATCGTATTTACCTATGCCACATGTCATGCAAATATTAATACTATAAAAAAGAACACATAACTAACAGCAGAAAATACATTTAACACACCCTACAGACCTTTACAGAACTCTAAATTTGAACTACCACACTAATGAAACTAACAAACACATTAGGAGTGTCTTATCTCTTATTGCCACAGAAACAACTTTGCAGCAGGAAAGCAAATCATTGATCATACAAGCAAATTCCATTTTCTCCACAGTATTAACAGGACATATACACTTGCACACTCTAAGTTGTTTGTACATGTGTTGCTTACAGTTATTGTAATGTATGAACACACAACCAGTTATGAGTATTGTTTGCAGCAATGCAGGTCTGTTTTCTATTTGTATTTTGTTCATTCTTATCTGAGCTGTACTCTCAGACATGCAATGTATAGGTCATTTTGTATTATTGTCCTTTAAACTTCTAATAAACCAACATGACTTGAAAAACAGTTTTCAGCAAAAGCAGGAAAGTCTGGCGATTAGTGAACAAAATTAAGAAATGTGTGCTGTTCACTTCCATTTCAAAGCTTGTTACTGTTACTTCTACACCTAGTAACACAAGTGAGGTAGTCTGAATTGCTGTTTTGTCTTCCTTCTCCCTCACACTAATTAGTCACAGTTGCAATCCATTAACATCTATCACTGAGGACGTGCCTACACTATACTTACACCTGCTACATGAAGTCAGAAATTTGGAATTCAGCAGTTCTAATGAGTTCACATCTCATTTGCATCTTCACCAGGCTTGAATCTATACTATAGAAAGGTAACTCCGTAGCTAGGGAATTTGAAAGTGAGGATACTTGTATATTTGACGAACATAGATTATTGCTATTCCTTTTGATTTATCTGCAAAAATGCTTCTGATCTTGCTAAGGTATGACTGTATTTTTCAAATACATTCTAGATCTTTTAACATGTTACAAAAAAATTTAAATACATGTATTGCAAAATGAAAATTTTATCTTATGCACTTCTTATAGCTCACTGTTTAGGCATTTTGGCAGGCATTCTTTCTCAGATAAACAGGCCATTAACTTTCATCACAAGTGCTATAGTTAAAACTGGGTTATCTTATAGTTTTCTTATGTTATTTCAGGGAAATGTTATATGCTTTATTGCCAATGACACAGGGGTGTTATGCTTCTAAGATGGCCCATAGACACCTCCAGGTGAGTGCTGGGCACAGTGAGAGATGACTAGCAATTGTATAAAATTGACTTTTCAGTCTAAAATGTGTATACATTTTGTGAGAATCATGTAGAAAGCATATATAACAATTGAACACACACACACACACACACACACACACACACACACACACACACACAGAATAGTTGCATGGGTGAGAGTTACAGCTCATTTGCCTTCACTAGCCATTTGATACTTTATCAGAATGTCTGCCTGTCTTTCTTACTCACGCACACTCACTACCTTTTGTGTCAGCCTTAGCCTCCTGCTGCCAAGACAGCATCCTGTGCAAATGATGATAACTGTGGCATATCCTTGATTCTATCTTTTGGATTCAAGGATACATAACTCTTTTGTCTGATGCCCAGTGTGCATAGCTGACTGAGTGCTTATTATGTATGTGTTTGTGATTCTCATTATAAAATTGTACTGTTTCTTACATGTTTTTGTAATGTACATATCTTTGATGCATGAGGCCTATTAGTTGATAGTGAATACATCTATTGACATAAGTCAGTGCTGTAAAAATCATCCACCTTCAACTTAGTTACATTATCAAGTAACATTTTGCAAGGATTTGCCATTCACTTGTATTTTTCACCATGTATTGTCCTATCCCAGGTTCATCACTTACCTTGATAGTCCAGCAGCTACAAGTGTTTTAATTTGACTTTATGTGATGCTAGCAGTACACAGCCATTACATGGGTAAGTAAAGTTTGTGAGCATTGAGTGGCATCCATTTTACTGTATGCATCCATTTTACTGTATGCATGTGTGCATAGGATGAACCACCTTAAGTGGTGAGCATGTGTGCTATCCATTGCCTGTTGGCCAGAGTGAGAATATTGTATATGCCTATGTATACCTATACCCACAGTACTGGTGGTTCCCCCTCTGACTCTAGTGGTGGTGGGATGTGTGCCCCTTCCCCTTGGTGATCCTGCTGAATCTGTTTTCTTAAGATAATATTGTGAAAGATGGCAGACAGTGAAAATTTCAGCACAAATATAGGGATTGTATTGTAGGGCTCCTCCTGCTGCATCTAGGCATCACAACCATGACTTCAGCAGCCCAAACACATGCTTTATGATATTTCTTCTTCTTTGAGTGTGTGCCTTATTATAGTATTCTTTGGTGGATGGGTGTGTGTGTGCATTTCTGATGGGCGTCATTAGCCATGGCTCAACTGCATAACCTGCATTTCCCAGTACATGACCTCTAATGCAGTTGAAAGTTGTGCTAGATATAAAAGTCATGATAACTGCCTGGGTTACCAGTACACACATTTAGGATAATTCCTTTAGCATTACATGCAACCTGGCACTTAATGGAGTGGAAGCCCTTTCTGTTTATATACACCCTTTCCTGTTCCCTAGGTGGTGCTTTGATTTCAATGTACATGCAGTCAATGGCATCTATCACTTCAGGGAAGTGTGCTGCAGGGTAGAAATCTTGCATAGCTGTAGCTCTGTCCTCAGGTGTATGGGGAAAATGTATGTAGTCACTGGCATGTTGTAGCATAGCATTCAGAAAGTGATGTAGAATCCAGAATGCTGATACCTGTCACACCCCTAGCATATCCCCTGTTGGTCTCTGGAAGGTTCCTGTATCTAATATTCTAAGTGCTACACGTACCTTAGTCTCCACAGGTATTGGCTCACATCAGTTTGCCCTTGCTGTCAGTTGAAGACGACAGAGGTTATACAGCTCCTGTACTGTGTCTCTCTATCTACCCTGTAGCGCTCTACGATTTCCACTTTTTGCAGACCATGAAAAGATAAATGGGGTCTAAACACACTTCTCCTTCTCAGCCAAGGTCTATTAGCAGCAGCAGCAGCATAGACTTGGGTCTGTTACACATACACATATATAAGAGCAACAGCAGCTGTTAACAATGTTTCCATGTAGAGTAATTTATGTGGCTGTATTCTGTAGGTTTTGGAATTCACAGGCAAAACTTGTACTGAGTTTACATGATGCTTTATAGCTTGTTGAATAGCTCCTCCATCTTGGATTGGTTGATTAGCATACAATTCAGCTGCTTATGCAGTAATTAGCATGCCACAATGTTTACCGTGTTTACTTGGCTCTATGTGGTGTGCACAGCTACTTACTGAATACAAAATCTTGAACTACCATGTGAGTGTCACGCCACGATGCCCAAATGGTTTTTGAGAGGAGTGTAGGCTTTATAGAATCCAGCCCAATATCTTTTATTAAAGCACTGTCCACTTTTACAAGTTAAAGTAATGTTTGCTTTCCAGTCCACAGTAACAGTAGGGGAAGTGGAATACAGGGGGTTACTGCTGACTCTTTGAATAGAAATAATATTGTGCAGGTATACAGATGGTGCATGAATAATAGCCCATGTATCACTTGGTAATTCAATAAAAGTAGTAAAGTAAAATTAGGGTTAAAAATGATATGTATTAAGTTATATATTGTTTGTTTTTATGAGTCAGTTAGGAGAAGTAGGATTTATTTTAGCAATAAACAAACACATTTACAAAGTTTAACTTTGGTAAATCATGCTGGATACTTGAAAAAATTAATATGTCTAATTAAAAAATATAAAGTGCTGAATAGAATGTACTATGTTTCTACAAAAAGGAATACTTACTCAAATTCATGTTTATTTATTTCTTTATTTATTTACCTTGTTTGTTTGTTTTTAACTGGCTAAGTAGGCTGGTCCAATGAGTCTTTTCAGCCATGACAAGGGCCATTTAAGCAAAACAATGAGAAACAATTTTGATCATCTTAGTTCCAATAAAAAAATGCTGTACTTATAGAAACATTATGAACAATGTAATGCAAAATATCAGCTTATGTCAAGGAAGAAACATTCTATAAAGAATAATTTACATTATGTTGGAGCTATTCTTGTAGAGATGCAGTACCTTAAAAGAAGACAACAAGCATTATGTAGAAATCCCTTACACATACAGCCATTACATAGCAATTGTATCACTCACAATCATTAATATTCCACCTTACAAAACTTGTTTGTTTGAAAATTATCTGGTTGTCAGTAAACATTAGGCAATTTCTTCATTGCCTCAGGATGCCCATATCCACCAAGCTGGTAACTGAGACAGTGGGAAAGTTCATATCCATGGCAACAGGTCCTTTATTATTGATTAGACAGTTTCAATGATAATATAAAGTAATGACAGGAGTTTCTGGTTTGCAACTCTGGGGGCAGTGCTTGTCACAGCAAATTGCCTTGTGTGCAACTAGGTGTCAGTGAATTTTCAAAGGTGATTTTACAGGAGAAATGTCAACTTACTCTAGATGTGTGTGTGTCTAGACAGGGCACTGCCAAGCCCTTGAGGGGGAAGCTAATAATTAGATCCTGATGATTTATAGATTAAATATTTAGGGAGATATTCTGAAGTTAGCTTAGGCAGTAGCCAATCAAGTAGCACATACCGAAAGAAAGAATTTGCTTTGTCAAGAATGATGAAAAGAGGAGGTTTGCCTGATTGGCTACTACTAGTGCTGGTCTTACCACAGCTTCATGCTGCTGAGATACATTGCTCCTCTGCTTCTCCATTCACCAGAAGCAAAACTGTTGCAGCAATCCAAAGATAAGAAGCTAGTTGCATGCTGATTGTTGCTCAACAGTCTTGTCCCAGGTGATGCATGGGTCTGTCGGCTTGTTATAGCCTTTTCCTGATAGATGCCTTGAATAGGAACTAGATCAATCAGGAAGGGCCCACACAGAGACTCTCTGTCCTATCAGAGATAGTGAGAAATCAATGCTTTCTGCTCCTTTTCTCATCAGGAGCAAAATATAAGCTCAGATGTCAAGCTGGCATCTATGGAGCCATTGTCAGGTTTTCTGGTGATCATCAGTATCTAGGAAATAATTTCCCTAACTTCCTTCTCTTATCAGGAGGAAAACAGAAGCACTAATCCCAAAATAACTACTGAGAGGCAGAATGTGAGCTGCCCAATAATTGGTGGTCCTGAACTAGATTTTGCAGATTTTAAAGGTAATATTGAAAATGGATTAATCTACTAAGAGCTACAGTGTGCACTAAGCAGTTAGATATGAAACAGGGAGTAATTCAAGCTTTAGTAATCTAACAGGAGATTCACTAACTTTAAAAGATCAAGACAGATTGGGAGGGGGTGGGCAATTGCTCTGGCTCTATGGAATACAGTGAGGTGGACAATAAAATAAATAGCTGGAGGGGAGTGACTTCATAAAATGATAATTTTGTGCTTACAGGCAATAGCCAATGAAAGAGGAGAGGGAAGGAAATATACATTAGCATAAGTGGTGGGCAACTAGAGTGACAGTTTTAGTTTAAAAACATAACAGTACCAGGGTAGGAGATTGTGTGAAAATGTAATTTCTTTGTGACCCACAAAAGACACATCTGCAGTCTCTTTTGTTTGACTGATGTGTTTTTCTATGTATGACTGTGGCATTTTATGTGCAGTAATAATACAGAAGAAAGGATCAAGATAAAGAAATGACAACTCAAGTAACATTTACAGGGTCAGTAATGAAAACAGCTAAAGTAGCAACATGCTAGTATTAAGTGACAGCAGTCTGGTCGATTGCAAAGTAGAAAGAATAAGCCTGACTCTGATTTTTACAACAAATCTGAGGGGCAGTGTGGAAAAATGCAAAAAATTGATTTTGATTCATAAGTGGGCAGAATAGCGCTTCATTAGTATGCATCATTTTGCATCACGTCATATTCATATTTCATTTTGAGTTAATTTGCTTATGCTTATTCACAGTCATCGTGCATTAATGTAAGTGGCCTCTATGTATCTTAGCTTTGCTATGCTCATTTGTGGACAATGTAGAAAGCCGTGATGAATTTACAGTATGCAATGACTATGAATATGGCTTTTAGAGTTAAAACAAACTGGAGGGGTATAACTCCTGTTTGTGTTAGCACAATAAAAAAACAAACTTGGACTGTGTGTAAAGAACGTGCACGTACTACACAAGTGACATTTATAAGTACTCATTTTGATGCATACTTTACAATCTTTATTATGCTGTTTTCCATTCTTTTTAAATTTCTCTTTTAAATTCACAGCTTTCTTACTTATGAACTTGGGATGTTTGCCCATCTTTTTGCTATGTTTTCATCAACTGCATCGATACTCCAGCTTTTTACCACAGTATATTTAATAGTCTAAGCCTCTATCAAATAAGCTAATGCAATGGCAGATAAATATTTGTTATTAATAGTTTTATCATGTGTATATTGCTGTCTTTCACAACCACATTTCCTGAAACTCTATCCAAAACTTCTTCTGGATGTACTCTCCTTTAAAACCTTTCACTTAATGTTTCAATCCCTTATGGATTAATAGGTACATAGGTGATTACTATTCTAATAATCCCATGAGGGGCTTTTTAAAATACTCATGCTTGGGTTATTTTAAGGGGTATATGTAGGTTTGGGCATGGGTGGTCAAGTATTTACAGGCTGCCTCTGTTTAAAAGAGACACAGGTGCTAGACCAGGGTAAATTTCCAAATCCCATCTACAGGTCCAAGTTACACTAGAATTGAGTTAGGGAAGAACTCTTTACATGGATGGAAAGCCTATTCTTAGAAGTAGTAGATCTGAGACACATACCTGTCTCTTCATCATGTCCTATTTGTGATGGGGGTGAGGTTTAGTTTCCTAGACTGGGTAATTCTGGTGTTATTTGTAGAAGAGGCCCAATGCAGCAGAATCAGATGATGCTTTGCAGGCCATTCATAGATTGCCTGTCATTAGAAGACTAAGTATAGGGATTGAGCTGTGAGGCAGTCCTCATAGGGTATGTTGTTTATGCCCTGTATTATTTTTGTGAGAAACCTCTGTGGAGTCTCCAGGAGCTGCATGTGGCTAGTGATTCATCTGATGAGGAGTGAGTACACATTAACACTGACATGCTTGGGCAAGATGTCATACCCTTTTTTAAAAGTTGA
The DNA here is from genome assembly GCF_019279795.1 of Protopterus annectens. Lineage (NCBI taxonomy): Eukaryota > Metazoa > Chordata > Ceratodontiformes > Protopteridae > Protopterus > Protopterus annectens. Next base: position 899,033,137 of record NC_056734.1, on the reverse strand, counting down.
ACAACGTAGATTGATTTCCTTTTGGTCACAAACTCAATATGGACAGAGGCTAGGTTACTGTCTAAATGTGTTCCTAAATTCCTGACCACTTGGTCTAATCTTAGAGGTGAATATCAATGTTGTAATTTCCAGGGATAGCCATCTTCCCAAAGGATATTATCATGCTCTTGTTGGTACGGAGTTTTAAACCATGACTTTGTAACTTATTCTTGTCTGTGTCAGGCCTCCTTGAGGCTATTGTGCCTTTAAGAAATTCCATGGTAGCGCTTAGTTCGCAATCATCTACAAACTTGGTCAGCCAAAGGCCTTTGATGTTGGCTTTGACTTCAGAGAATTAGATGCCAAAAAGAAGCAGGCTCAGCTCCGAGTCTTGAGGAACCCTTCTAGTAACTGACCATTATGTAGAGGTAGTGTCTCCTATCCTAACTTCTTGAGTCCTAACTTTAAGCCAGCAAGCTATCCAGCAGATAACATAGGGTTTATACCTAATTTTGTAAGATTTGTCTACAATGCCTGAGTGGAATGTTGCATCAAATGCTTTTGCCATATCAAGGTATGTAGTATGCACCATTTAGCCCTCGGCCATTGCTTTGGTTGACTTCTCAAAGAAGTCCACCAGGCTGAGTAGGCATAATCTGCTCTTGATGAAACCAAACTGGGTTAGATCTAATGTCAGAAGGTTTTCTATGTCATTTCTTATCATTCCATGATAATTCCTTCCATGGCCTTGCATATGAGACTAGTCAGACCTGTGGGTTTGTACTTACTTAGGTGCACAGATGACCCACCCATTTGCAGAGGATGACAATTCAGTCATCCATCCATTTGACATGACACCTGTCTGTAGATTACAGTTAAATAATGACGCTAGTGGTCCATATAGGTCCATTTGTTTCTCCTTATCTTAAGTTAGACTGCACACTTTATAGCCTTGACTCTTTACAGTGTTATTCTTTTGCCATTAGTGGTATAATGTATGAAAGTATTACTTCCTACATTTTTGTATCTAATATAGAACATGGATTTTTTCTGAACTGTGCATATGAACAAATCCCAAAACATCAGCTGTAGATTTAATATATCCCATAACATCTCTCATCTTTACTTCTATACATCCTCAAATTAAAAATATCATCAATAAAATAACAATAATACAAATATTATTAAAATGAATTCTGATATAAAAATAAATTTTCCCAAAAGATATAAACAGATTTGTAAAATGGTGGAACTTATTGCGGCTTACCTTTATTAACTTAAATATTTATCCATCAAATATGAAAAAAATTATTTTCCAGTATTCATTTTATATAGCCAATAGTAATCCTGGATTCTTCTAAAATATTTACTACACTTCATTAATAAATTACCAGCATACTCTTTATCAATCACTTTCTGTAACCTTCATACCTTGTAGCTTATTTTTTAAAATCAAATGAATCTCTCAAAAATATGATTGGGTTACTCGTACTTCCTTTAATACCATGAATACAACAATAAAAAATAATTCCATTTTAGAATATTTTGCAAAGACTATAGTTCTGAAGACTGAATTCAACACATTTTATGGACTTTAAGTATACCAAAGATAAATAACTGGCTTGAAGACTGAAAACAAAGATTATTAAACTTTCTATCACAAGTCTCTCTATAGTCAGATCAAATCTCATTGCTTTATTTTATGCATTTTTCAGAATTTTCATAAAAATCTGAATCAGATAATATATCTACCACCCCTCCTTTTCTAAATTTCAGTCTTCTTGAAGACATATGTATGTGCAATCTGCATGCAAATGGATTACTGCTTCAACAATTTTAATATTTTTGCTTGTTTAATACTCTTTAATATTCACTTTAACTGTGTCATTTTCTAACAACTCATCTGATCTAGCCTTACTTTTGTTGTTGTTATAGTTCTCCATATCCCTGGAAGACTTCCTCATTTTTCTTCTTTTCAAAAATTGCTTCTACCTTCTCCATTCTTAACTTTGAACTTCATCCATTCTTTGTCACTCGCTGACAAAAGTAACAGATCATAATAAAATAATGTTTGGTCATTTAAGCAATTTATTTAGTTTAGTTGTTTATAATTGCATTTAAAAAATCAACAAACAACACAATTATTTTTAATTGAAAGCCTCCTATTTTTGTTTGAACTGAAAAGTATCTTTTTTGTCCCAAGAATGCCTTATTAATATGTTCAACTCTTTCTGTTAAAGATACAAGCCTCAAAATTCAATAAATGATATTGTTGTTGACTTATTTTTACTAAAACTTGTTCCAAGTCCTTAAATAATTTCATAACATCCAAAAAGATTTTGAATTGGCCTTCACACTCCTCTGAAGAATTTTCTTCATTTTCAGCAAATGAATGTACAGTTCTTATACTTTAGTCACTTATTTATGATAAATAAATGTTGACTGAGATTACAATAAGAAAAACAAAGCAGAAAGCTGATAAGAAAGATTTCTCTGCAATATAAAATAAAAAAATAATAATAAGCACATACAAATTGCACTTTGTGCAGAAGATAAACTGCAGGAAGTCAAACTATACCAAACACCAAAGTGCAGTATCTTATCAGTTCAAGACCTCGTTAAGCAAGAAACAATACATTTCACATCAATTTATGGAGTTTAATCACATGACTATTAATTTTTATGATAAATAAATTGAATACCTATCATGCAAGAATAAAAAATTGATAACATTAAAAAAAGTTCAAAATGGCAACTACCTTAGCTCATTAGATTTGTCTAAACAAATGACTTTTGAAAGTCACATTGAAATTCAAGCCAAGGGAGAGAGATATAGGCATCTAACAACAATTGCCAATTGAAATCTCTGTCATCCCTCCAAAGTTATCCTTAACATGATCTAAAATGCATTATAAAATAGCTCATCACTATAAAAAAACAAGCACGCTGATTGGACAGCCCAACCAGTGTGCCATTTGTAAATCGAGCATATGCCAATAGAAAGAAGTTTGGCTGATGAAGTACTATTGAGCAGGTAACTTTTTTATTAGCATATACTGGAGAAAGAACTGAGACAAATGAAGACGCCCTCACTGCACCACTTCTATTAAAACAATCCAAATGGTATCAATATCCACCTTCAATGGACCAAGCAAAGCATAAAAGTTTTAAAAGGTAAAGCCTTCAGTTTTAATTTCCAATTTTTCATCCTGCTCCTAGCAGGACTTCTTCAGACAAACAACAAGAATCAACAAATTTTCACTTTTTAAATAAAATCACATTTCAATTACAGATGAAATCATATTTCAATTAAAATGCTTAGTTCCCTGTAATGGGATTTAAAAAGGCCAACCCCCCAAGAATAAAAGACACAGCACATTTTGTACTTTCAATAATATTTGACTTTGTAAACAAGTAAAACATGAAAGTAAGACATTAAAAATGAAAAGTAGTAAAAACAAAAAACAAAAGAAATAAATGTTCCCTTCTATATTGACGAGTTACCAGCACTTCCATTCAAACATACAAAAAGTACAAAAACAACACACAGTGCCTGACTGTGTATTTGTTTACCTCCTTTTTTCACTTATTCCTGACATCTTGACTAAACTTACTTCTTCACCTAAAATGGTTCTTCAGCAATCCTTACTTATAAAGTTACCTTAAGCAACTTCTCCTATTTGTATGAATACTGAGAAACATCGCTCATACAACTGCCAACAAGTATTTGTGACAACACCTCCAAATATATCCTTTCTTATGCATCACATGCCACACAGTGGCACTGTTCACAGTCATACAGCTCTACCAATGTCATGTAATTAGGTTCACATGTTCATAGGTAAATACTAGCCTATCAGTCTGCAGACTATTACAAGCCTAGCCAACAGCCAGAAGTCAGAATCAAACCCTGAATCTTGTATCTGTGAGATCACATTGATTGCACATTTCATCAGAAAGCTGTGGTTCAGAGGCCTGATAACATATACAGACAAATTACAAATGAGTTTGTTGTGGCTCATGCAGAACATTTAATGACACAAATGCTAATAGCCACACAATGCTACTGGTGACCACCTCAATAATCCTTGAGAATAGCAACACAATTGCATGTACAATGAATTCCACAAGGTTGCAACTGAATTTTGTTCCTATCTGCAGAATACAATAGTTAATATTGCGCCATCTCAGAAGTATGCTTTTGCCTTGTAATACTGGTCTTTGTAGTTTATCCCATCATCATTATATGATGTTGGTAACATATCCTGTTATGAGAGTGGTGCGCAAAGTGTGAGTTTGTGCAGGTATACTTTAAAAGACAGTTTCTCAAATTATGTGCAAAAAGCTGTCAGGAATGCACGCAGCAGAACTGAGACATATGCAGCTGTTCTCAATATGTTGTGTACACTACACACTTACTATCACACACAGATACACACACATTTTGCGATCAGCAATCATGCAATTGTGTATATACGTGGATTCATATTTGTGATGCATTGATGTCCACATTAATACATGTATATGACAATCTTAATATGTCTATTGCCAGTATAAAGCTTTAGATGATGCTACAATGCAGTTGTGCTATTTATTTCTGTATTTATTTATATATTTATTTATTTATTTATTCATTTGTTGGCATTTGTTTACTGGGATAGTCTACTGTGCCATTAACAGCCCATTTTCAGTGAAGGCCCAGGGAGAAATGCTCCACAAAACAGGAACATACAAGAGAATATAACAATATGAAAAGTTTACAAAGTATATGCACATAGGCATATAATTAACAATTAGTTAAACTAAAGGTAAGTCAGAAGTTGTTAATTAGGTACAACTAAATCTTCTTCTTCTTCTTCTTTCGGCTGCTCCCGTTAGGGGTCGCCACAGAGGTCCAACTGTTTTCATTTCTTCCTGTCCTCTGCATCTTGCTCTGTCACACCAACCACCTGCATGTCCTCTCTCACCATATCCATAAACCTTATCTTAGGCCTTCCTCTTTTCCTGTTACCTGGCAGCTTCATCCTTAGCATCTTTTTCTCAATATACTCTGCATCTCTTCTCAGCACATGTCCAAACCAACGTAATCTTGCTTCTCTGGCTTTGTCTCCAAACCTTCCAACCTGGGCTGACCCTCTAATATACTTATTCCTAATCATATCCACCCTCTTCACACCCAGTGCAAATAACCTCCAGCTCTGACTCCTGCCTTTTTGTCAATGCCACTGTCTCCAACCCATATAACATAGCTGTTCTCATTACCTTCTTATAGACCTCCCCTTTCACTCTTACTGGTATTCGTCTGTCACAAATCACTCCTAACACTATTCTCCACCCACTCCATCCTGCCTGTACTCTCTTCTTCACCTCTCTTCCACACCCACCATTACTCTGAACTGTTGATCCCAAGTATTTAAACTCATCCACCTTCACCACCTCTACTCCCTGCATCCTCACCATTCCTCTATCCTCCCTCTCATTCACACACACATATTCTGTCTTAGTCCTGCTGACCTTCATTCCTCTTGTCTCTAGAGCATATCTCCACCTCTCCAGGGTCTCCTCCACCTGTTCCCTACTCTCACTACAGATCACAATGTCATCTGCAAACATCATAGTCCGTGGGGACTCCTGTCTGATCTCGTCTGTCAACCTGTCCATCACAATTGCAAATAAGAAAGGGCTCAGAGTTGATCCTTGATGTAATCCCACCTCTACCTTAAACGTATCCATCACTCCCACCGCAGACCTCACCGCTGTCACATTACCCTCGTACATATCCTGTACCACTCTTACATACTTCTCTGACACTCCCGACTTCCTCATACAATACCACAACTCCTCTCTAGGTACCCTGTCATATGCTTTCTCTAAGTCCACAAAGACACAATGCAACTCCTTCTGACCTTCTCTGTACTTCTCCATCAACACTCTCAGAAAAAACATCGCATCTGTAGTGCTCTTTCTTGGCATGAAACCATACTGCTGATCACTAGTCATCATCTCCCTACTTAACCTAGCTTGTACTACTCTTTCCCATAACTTCATAATGAGACTGACCAGTTTAATCCCTCTGTATAGTTACTACAGCTCTGCACATCACCCTTATTCTTAAAAATTGGTAGCAAAACAGTTTTTCTCCATTCCTCAGGCATCCTCTCACTTTCCAAGATTTCATTAAACAATCTAGTTAAAAACTCCACAGACATTTCACCTAAATACCTCCATGCTTGCACAGGTATATCATCTGGACCAACAGCCTTTCCATTCTTCATCCTCTTCATACCTATCTTTACTTCCTCCTTGCTAATCCACTGCACTTCATGATTCACTATCCCCACATCATCCAACCTTCTCTCCCTCTTATTCTCTTCATTCATCAGCCCCTCAAAGTACTCCTTCCATCTGCTCAACACACTCTCCTCACTTGTAAGTACGTTTCCCTCATTATCGTTTATCACCTTTACCTGCTGCACATCTTTACTATTCAGTCCCTCTGTCTAGCCAATAGGTACAGGTCTTTTTCTCCCTCCTTAGTGTCCAACCTTTCATACAACTCTTCATATGCCTTATCCTTAGCCTTTGCCACCCCTCTCTTTCCCATGCACCTCATCTCCTTATGCTCTTGTCTACTTTCTTTATCTCTCTGACAATCCCACTTCTTCTTCTCCACCCTCTTCCTCTGTATACTCTACTGTACTTCTTCATTCTACCACCAGGTCTCCTTGTCCTCCTTCCTTTTTCCAGATGTCACACCAAGCACCTTTCTAGCCGTCTCCCTTACTAGCTCTGCTGTAGTTACCCAGCTATTCGGTAACTCTTCACTGCCACCCAGTGCCTGTCTTAACTCTTCCCTGAACTCCACCTCACAGTTACCCTTTTTCAATTTCCACCATTTGATCCTTGGTGCTGCCCTCACACTCATCCTCCTCTTCTTGATCACCAATGTCATCCTACAAACCACCACCCCATGCTGCCTAACTACACTTAGTTACATAATTAGGTACAACTAAATACAAACTTAAAATACTGAATAAAATAAGAAAAATAAGTAAAAAAGGCTAACATTACATAAAAGCTTCTGCCATAAATGTATCTAGGTTATCTCCAGTCATTTAGTAGATAGTTGTCATTGAAATATGAATATCTTCATGAAGTAAAGGCAGTCAGGTATTAAAGGGAAGAATCTTGGTGCAAATGCAGTTTGAGATAGAAGAGAGGTATTTTAGTAAGTAAGCTTTAAAAGAAGCATGATTCTGATTGGTTCTAATTATTAATGGTAGGGCAGTCCAGGTTCTGGCTACAGAACAAGAGTAAAGAAGCTGGCAGGCCAGTAAGGTTGACTTGTGAACCTGTAAAAACCTGTTGATTCTCAAATCTGAGAGACCTTTTTGAAAGGTAGTTAATAATTAATTAACTTTGAGCAGGACAGTCTAAACATTTATAAATAATTTTGTGTGCAGTTGTTAAGTACAGGTAGGAAAGATAGTGTGAAAGTTCATGCCAATTCAGGGAATGTAGAGCTGTACAGTGATGAGTAGAATGCTTGGCATTTGTAGTAAACTTGACAGTTTTGTTATAACTTGTTTCTAGCTTTGTTTTTAAGGAGGACTGTAGTTTAATGAGTAAAGGGGTACCATAGATGAGAGAGGGAAGTAGCTAAGTGGTAGTAAAGGCATGTTTATTGGAAGGACTGAGGAAGTGTTTGTGCCTGTAAAGAACGCCTAGATTATGGTGTGTTTTGCTAACATTATGCTGTATGTGCAGATCAAATTTTAGAAGATCAACTATCATTACTCTATGTAGTTTAGTATGAGTTACAACTTCAATTGTGGTGTTGCACTGAGAAAGTATGGTGAAATGAACTTTGTTTATGGGAGTTTTTTTCTTGGGGTAAATAGAATTAGCTTGGTTTTGCTGGGATTGAAATACAAATGATTATAGTTGACATTTGGAAACTAGTACTGACATCCATTTTCAACTGCATGGGTGTAGGGCACACATAAATCTGTCTGAGTAAATATGTGTTCATTCAGTAACAAGTATTTTCCCTTTGGTTGTGGTTTTACATGGATTATTATGGGATGAAGAGTAATTGGGCAGTAAAAATGCTAATTCCTGCCAATCAGCTATTTTCATAGTGCACCACCAAGCTTTTGGGTTGTGTGTTCAATGGTAAAGTGTTTGCATATGCGAGATTTACATTTCGTGACTACTCCTTAAACTTGAGAAATATTTATGCATATTGACTATTTTATGAAAAGCTGAGATGTACTATAGTGTTCATAATGCATTTTATATTGCAAATGTTGTGTCAGAAATTTTATGACATGGCTATTAGTACCACTTAGCATGTTTACACAAAGGGAAGCACATGATGTAACAATGCATCTTTTTAGAAACTGACAATGTCTGCTAATTGTCTGCAGGTGCTGTGGAACTGCAGCTGTTGTGGAAGTGTGCTGACTGCCACAGAACACGGCTTAGATTGTCTGATGGAAGGCAAAAGATGTAACAATGTATCTTTTTAGAAATTAACAATGTTTGCTTGTTGTCTGAGGTACTATGCCGAGTTTGCGCAAAGGTGAGCAACATGCAAAAGAGACAGGCAAAGCTTCTTAACATATGGCTTTTACAAGCTTATTCTTGTAAAAAGTGTTTCTTAGTTTTCATCATTAAAAGATAAATGTGGGATTTTAACCATGAACTGCATATCTTATGTGCTATGCAATTCATTGTGTTTACGAGGTGTGCTATATACACACTCTTGATTCACAGCTGTAAAGTATGATGTCCTTATCATAGGAGTAACTTCCATTAATTTTAATATATCTGTTTTATCGTATTTGCCTAAGCCACATGTCATGCAAATATTAATACTATAAAAAAGAAAACATAACTAACAGTATAAAATACATTTAACACACCCTACAGACCTTTACACAACTCTAAATTTGAACTACCACACTAATGAAACTAACAAACACATTAGGAGTGTCTTATCTCTTATTGCCACAGAAACAACTTTGCAGCAGGAAAGCAAATCATTGATCATACAAGCAAATTCCATTTTCTCCACAGTATTAACAGGACATATACACTTGCACACTCTAAGTTGTTTGTACATGTGTTGCTTACAGTTATTGTAATGTATGAACACACAACCAGTTATGAGTATTGTTTGCAGCAATGCAGGTTTGTTTTCTATTTGTATTTTGTTCATTCTTATCTGAGCTGTACTCTCAGACATGCAATGTATAGTTCATTTTGTATTATTGTCCTTTAAACTTGTGATAAAACAACATGACTTGAAAAACAGTTTTCAGCAAAAGCAGGAAAGTCTGGCGATTAGTGAACAAAAATAAGAAATGTGTGCTGTTCACTTCCATTTCAAAGCTTGTTACTGTTACTTCTACACATAGTAACACAAGTGAGGTAGTCTGAATTGCTGTTTTGTCTTCCTTCTCCCTCACACTAATCAGTCACAAGTGCAATCCATTAACATCTATCACTGAGGACGTGCCTACACTATACTTACACCTGCTACATGAGGTCAAAAATTTGGAATTCAGCAGTTCTAATGACTTCACATCTCATTTGCATCTTCACCAGGCTTGACTCTATACTATAGAAAGGTATCTGCGTAGCTAGGGAATTTGAAAGTGAGGATACTTATATATTTGAAGAACATAGAATATTGCTATTCCTTTTGATTTATCTGCAAAAAATGCTTCTGATCTTGCTAAGGTATGACTGTATTTTTCAAATACATTCTAGATCTGTTAACATGTTACAAAAAAAATTATATGCATGTATTGCAAAATGAAAATTTTATCTTATGCACTTCTTATAGCTCACTGTTGGCATAGGCATTTTTGGCAGGCATTCTTTCTCAGATAAACAGGCCATTAACTTTTATCACAAGTGTTATTGTTAAAACTGGGTTATCTTACAGTTGTCTTATGTTATTTCAGGGAAATGTTATATGCTTTATTGCCAATGACACAGGGGTGTTATGGCCCATAGACACCTCCAGGTGAGTGCTGAGCACAGTGAGAGTTTACTAGAAATTGTATAAAATTGACGTTTCAGTTTAAAATGTGTATACATTTTGTGAGAATCATGTAGAAAGCATATATAACAATTGAACACACACACACACACACACACACACACACACACACACACACACACACACACACACACACACACACACACACACACACACACACAGAATAGTTGCATGGGTGAGAGTTACAGCTCATTTACCTTCAGTAGCCATTTGATACTTTATCAGAATGTCTGCCTGTCTTTCTTACTCACATGCACTCACTACCTAGAGAGAATATTGTATATGACTATGTATACCTATACCCACAGGACTGGTGATTCCCACTCTGACTCCAGTGATGGTGGGATGTGTGCCCCTTCCCCTTGGTGATCCTGCTGAAGCTGTTTTCTTAGGATAATGTTGTGAAAGATGGCACAGACAGTGAAAATTTCAGCACAAATATGGGGATTGTATTGTAGGGCTCCTCCTGATGCATCTAGGCATCAGAACCATGACTTCAGCAGCCCAAACACATGCTTTATGATATTTCTTCTTCTTTGAGTGTGTGCCTTATTATAGTATTCTTTAGTGGATGGGTGTTTGTGCATTTCTGATGGGCGTCATTAGACATGGCTCAACTGCATAACCTGCATTTCCCAGTACATGACCTCTAATGCAGTTGAAAGTTGTGCTAGATATAAAAGTCATGATAACAACCTGGGTTGCCAGTACACACATTTAGGATAATTCCTTTAGCATTACATGCAACCTGGCACTTAATGGAGTGGAAGCCCTTTCTGTTTATATACACCCTTTCCTGTTCCCTAGATGTTGCTTTGATTTCAATGTACATGCAGTCTATGGCATCTATCACTTCAGGGAAGTGTGCTGCAGGGTAGAAATCTTGCATAGCTGTAGCTCTGTCCTCAGGTGTATGGGGAAAATGAATGTAGTCACTGGCATGTTGTAGCATAGCATTCAGAAAGTGATGTAGAATCCAGAATGCTTATACCTGTTACCCCCCTAGCATATTACCTGTTGGTCTCTGGAAGGTTCCTGTATCTAATATTCAAAGTGCTACACATACCTTAGTCTCCACAGGTATTGGCTCTCGTCAGTTTGCCCTTGCTGTCAGTTGAAGACGACAGAGGTTATAGAGCTCCTGTGGTGTGTCTCTCTATCTACCCTGTAGCGCTCTATGATTTCCACTTCTTGCAGACCATGAAAAGATAAATGGGGTCTAAACATCCTTCTCCTTCTCAGCCAAGGTCTATTAGCAACAGCAGCAGCATAGACTTGGGTCTGTTACACATACACATATATAAGAGCAACAGCAGCTGTTAACACTGTTTCCATGTAGAGTAATTTATGTGGCTGTATTCTGGTAGGTTTTGGAATTCACAAGCAAAACTTGTACTGAGTTTACATGATTGCTTTATAGCTTGTTGAATAGCTCCTCCATCTTGGATTGGTTGATTAGTGTACAATTCAGCTGCTTATGCAGTAATTAGCATGCCACGATGTTTACCGTGTTTACTTGGCTCTATGTGGTGTGTACAGCTACTTACTGAATACAAAATCTTGAACTACCATGTGAGCGTCGCGCCACGATGCCCAAATGGGTTTTGAGAGGAGTGTAGGCTTTATAGAATCCAGCCCAATATATTTTATTACAGCACTGTCCACTTTTACAAATTAAAGTAATGATTGCTTTCCAGTCCACAGTAACAGTAGGGGAAGTGGAATACAGGGGGTTACTGCTGACTCTTAGGATAGAAATAATATTGTGCAGGTATACAGATGGTGCATGAATAATAGCCCATGTATCAGTTGGTAATTCAATAAAAGTATTAAAGTTAAATTAGGGTTAAAATGATATGTATTAAGTTATATATTGTTTGTTTTTATGAGTCAGTTAGGAGAAGTAGGATTTATTTTAGCAATAAACAAACACATTTACAAAGTTTAACTTTGGTAAATCATGCTGGATACTTGAAAAAAGTAATATGTCTAATTAAAAAATATAAATTGTTGAATAGGATGTACTATGTTTCTACAAAAAGGGATACTTACTCAAATTCATGTTTATTTATTTCTTTATTTATTTACCTTGTTTGTTTGTTTTTAACTGGGTAAGTAGGCTGGTCCAATGAGTCTTTTCAGCCATGACCAGGGCCATTTAAGCAAAACAATGAGAAACAATTTTGATCATCTTAGTTCCAATAAAAAAATGCTGTACTTATAGAAACATTATGAACAATGTAATGCAAAATATCAGCTTATGTCAAGGAAGAAACATTCTATACAGAATAATTTACATTATGTTGGAGCTATTCTTGTAGAGATGCAGTACCTTAAAGGAAGACAACAGGCATTATGTAGAAATCCCTTACACATACAGCCATTACATAGCAATTGTATCACTCACAATCATTAATATTCCACTTTACTAAACCAGTTTGTTTGAGAATTATCTGGTTGTCAGTAAACATGAGGCAATTTCTACATTGCCTCAGGATGCCCATATCCACCAAGCTGGTAACTGAGACAGTGGGAAAGTTCATATCCATGGCAACAGGTCCTTTATTATTGATTAGACAGTTTCAATGAGAATATAAAGTAATGACAGGAGTTTATGGTTTGCAACTCTGGGGGCAGTGCTTGTCACTGCAAATTGCCCTGTGTGCAACTAGGTATCAGTGAATTTTCAAGGGTGATTTTACAGAAGAAATGTTAACTTACTCTAGATGTGTGTGTGTCTAGACAGGGCACTGCCAAGCCCTTGAGGGGGAAGCTAATAATTAGATCCTGATGATTTATAGATTAAATATTTAGGGAGATATTCTGAAGTTAGCTTAGGCAGTAGCCAATCAAGTAGCACATACCGAAAGAAAGAATTTGCTTTGTCAAGAATGATGAAAAGAGGAGGTTTGCCTGATTGGCTACTACTAGTGCTGGTCTTACCACAGCTTCATGCTGCTGAGATACATTGCTCCTTTGCTTCTCCATTCACCAGAAGCAAAACTGTTGCAGCAATCCAAAGATAAGAAGCTAGTTACATGCAGATTGTTGCTCAATAGTCTTGTCCCAGGTGATGCATGGATCTGTGGGCTTGTTATAGCCTTTTCCTGATAGATGCCTTGAATAGGAACTTTGTCAATCAGGAAGGGCCCACACGGAGACTCTCTGTCCTATCAGAGATAGTGAGAAATCAATGCTTTCTGCTCCTTCTCTCATCAGGAGCAAAATATAAGCTCAGATTTCAAGCTGGCATCTATGGAGCCGTTGTCAGGCTTTCTGGTGATCATCAGTATCTAGGAAATAATTTCCCTAAGTTCCTTCTCTTATCAGGAGGAAAACAGAAGCACTAATCCCAAGATAACTACTGAGAGGCAGAATGTGAGCTGCCCAATAATTGGTGGTCCTGATCTAGGTCTTGCAGATTTTAAAGGTAATATTGAAAATGGGTTAATATACTAAGAGCTACAGTGTGCACTAAGCAGTTAGATATGAAACAGGGAGTAATTCAAGCTTTAGTAATCTAACAGGAGATTCACTAACTTTAAAAGATTAAGACAGATTGGGAGGCCGTGGGCAATTGTTCTGGCTCTATGGAATACAATGAGGTGGACAATAAAATAAATAGCTGAAGGGGAGTGACTTCATAAAATCATTTTTTTTTCTCAAAAAACTTTTTATTGAATTATAAACATTACATTTAGGAGTTGTGTAAAGATTAACAATTTAATAAAACAAAATGCAACTCTTGTTGGAGTTAAAAAAAGAACATTAAATACCAAATCCCAATATATACACTATATACAATCGGTAACCTTAAAATCAGTGGTAGATTTATACATTGTACACATTTATGTAAATAAAGTATAGTTAAAAAAATAAAAGAGTTAATAATCAAGACCAGGAAGAAAAAAAAGACTCTGGAAGGCATTAATTGTTTATAATACTTAAAACCTTCCCCAACACTCTGTTTTTAAAAATCATTTTTATTGGATTCTTAACTAAGTTTTTTTGTGCATCAATATATAGGAAAGCCATTTTTTGAAAAGTATCCCAATTTAATTTAGTACGATCAAGCCAATTTTGAGTAATATCAAGTTTAATAAGCGAACAAATAAAAATAAGTACATGAGTATCCAGTTTGGAAAGATGAACTATTGGTATATGAAGCATAGCAAATTCCCAGGACAGCATAGATTTATGATATCCCATTCTCTGCAGTCTGACCTTCAAAGAGGTCCAAAGCTTATGAGAAAAATGACAATACCACAGGACATGTAAAAGGTCAGCTTGGGGAAAGGAGCAACATGTGCACGATGGAGATTTACTAGCATTAAATTTATTTAATTTATATGGAGTATGATAGGCGTTATTGCTAATCATTAATTGTGTGTAGATCAATTTCTTAAATGGAGAAAATTCCCTGGTATTTCTGATTGCAAGAAGTTTTTGATTCTCAGTTATTTGAGAATTATGATTCAACCAGGTATTTGAGAAAAGACAGTTCTGGTCTAAAGTTAATTTGTTTATCAGTTTATAAGAATTTGATAACATTTTTACTGATGACGATAATGTTTTAATTATCATTTTTAAATTATTAAGATCAAGTTCTGTAGGCTTTATGAGATCAAACTTAATCATAATTACCTCTCTTATTTGACGTAAAACTGTAGTGTATTTCCAACTAACTTTTAGAATCTTACGTAAATTTGCTAATGACAAGTCTTTATATTTCAAGATATCCCAAACTTTTAACTTTTTAATAAGAGGATAATTTGTTAGATTAAATGGAGAGTTATCTAACATTATGTTCGGATTTAGATGGAGTGGTTGAAAGAGGTGTAAAAACTTATCTAGATTGCAGATTTTTAATAATTTCTGAAAAGCATTAATCTTGTGTTTAAGAAGGGTCAAAATTTTACAGGTGCTCTTCATATTTAAATAAATAAAAGGAATGGCCTCTGGATTTATATTTTTAGATAAAATATAATGATACCACAACCTAACCCATATTGGGTACTGACTACCTTTACTACTATTAAAGTTAGATATAGTTAATAGCTTATTTGCTGAAACAATTAGATAATATAGGTAAAAATTTGGTAATCCCAAACCTCCCTTATCTTTAGTAATTGACAATCTAGAATAGGAGATCCTAACCGATTTGGGAAACCACAAAAATTTTGCTAATTCTTTATTTACCTTCTCGAAAAAAGACTTGGGAGTTATCTGATCCGAAGAATTGAATTGATATATAAATTTTGGAAGAATATTCATTTTAATTATTGCAGCTTTTGATAAAAGTGACAGATTTAGCTGTTCCCATCTATTCATGTCTGACATTATAGATTTCCATATTTTACTCATGTTGTTTTGAAATGAAGAGTGATTATTGTGCTCCATATTAATTCCCAAATATTTCACACCAAAAGTAATCTGGATTTGTGAGTCAGAAAACAAATACAATTTATGAACCTTATGGTTTAAAGGAAAAATATGAGTTTTTGAAGGATTTATAAGATAATTCGAGGCAAGAGAGAAACGTTCAATAGAGTTTGTTATTTTACTAAGGTCAGATAATGGAGTTTGGAAATATATTACTAGATCATCAGCAAATGCAGAAAAAAAAATATTTGTGTTAAAAAACCTTGGAATATTATGAAAGGTGTTTTGAGTAATATATAGCAGCAGTGGTTCCAAGTATATATTAAAAAGAAAAGGGGATAAGGGGCAACCTTGCCTTGTACCTCTGGTAATCTTTAAAGGGGAAGACGTGTAACCATTAATATACAGAGTAGTATACATATCCTTATATTATGTTTTTATTAAATTTATAAAGGATGTGGGGAAATTAAAGCATGTCATAGTTTGAAAAAGAAAATCCCAACATACTCTATCAAACGCATTTGCTGCATCAAGAATCAATGCATATACTGGGTTAGAATCATTTTTTAAAAGATGAATAATAGATTCCAGAGTTAGGGTATTATTCCATGCATGTTTATGAGACATAAAACATGTTTGGTCTTGAGAAATAATTGAGGGTAAGACCTGTTTTAATCTGTTGGCCAAAATTGATGATAAAATCTTTATGTCTATATTTATTAAAGAAATGGGCCTGTAATTTGAGGGGTTTGATTTCTCTTTATTATTTTTCAGAATTAGTATAGTTTTAGACCTGTTCCAGTAAAGATCAGATATATCCTTGATTTTAATGTAGTTATATACTTTAAAGAGAAAAGGAACAATTATCGACTTAAAGGATTTAAAAAATTCCGGTGTAAACCCATCTGGACCAGGGGATTTACCCGATTTAAGTCTATCTATTGAATCTGAAATTTCTTGAAAAGTAAGAGGAGCAGAAAGTAAATTTTTTTGATTTTCATTTAATTTAGGGAATCTTAAAGAGCTTAGAAAACTATTTATATGATTGTTAATCAACGAGTTCGATGAATTAGAGTATAACTCTGTATAGAGTAAAGTAAAAAGATGTATAATTTCCTTATCTGTATTATATAATTTATTTTTGTGTAATAAAGATGAAATTTTAGGTCTATCGAAGTTATTTTTAATTAATCTGGCTAAGATTTTAGACGGAACTTGAGCCCATTCTGAATAAGTAGCTAATAATCTTTGCTCTACTATAGAGAGGTTATTCTGATGCAGCAAGATTAGTTCTTTTTGGTAGTCTATAATTTGCTTTTCAATAACATTATCTTGATTTAGTCTAAATTGATTTTCGAGATACTGGATTCTAGACTTTAGAAAAACTTCTTTTTTATTATATTGTTTTTTAAGGTATGCAGATTTACCGATAAACATTCCTCTTAATCTCGCCTTACAAGCAGCCCATTGAACATCATAGGGAATATCTGTAAAATCCAGATCATGCTCCATTTCCTGAATTATATCAGAACACTGTTTACATATATCATTATTTAAGAGTAAATTGTTGTTTAGCGACCAATTGTTTTTGTGAGTATTGTTTTATCATTATGAATAATGTTTAAATTTAGTACAATTCTTGAGTGGTCGAAAAAATCTGGGTTCAGTATAAAAATCCAATATAAATTTTGAAAGAAAATTAGAAACCAGAAAAAAATCCAATCTAGACCAAGAGCGACTACATTTTGAATAATATGTATAAATTTCTTTCTTATTTGAGATATTTATAAAGTGCAGTGGGTCAATTAAATTATATTCCAAAATTAAATCTTCGAGGGCTAAAGATGCTTGGTAATTATAAGAAGTAGGACAGCTAGATTGGTCAATTTCTGGGTTTATGACTGCATTCCAATCCCCTCCTACTATAATATAATGATCCTTATAAGAAGTGAGTATATTATATATTTTAAGATAAAAGAATGTTGTTGATTGCAAGGACCATATAAATTTAGAACTAATAGTGGTTTATCAAGATTATGAAAAGTAGCTGTAAAAAGGCACCATCTACCTTCATTATCATATTTCTCATCAATTATAGTCCCTAAGAATTTATGTTTAACAATTATGGCTACTCCCCTAGAATTAGAAGAATCCCCAGAAGCTACTATCTTCTTGATCCATTTTTTATTTTTTTCCTTGTCCCAAATGTCACGAGGAATATGTGTCTCTTGAATAAAACAAACATTGGCTTGTGATTTAAATATCAAATGGAATAATAAGGATTTTTTGGCTTTTTTTTTAATTCCTCTAACATTCCAAGATTCAACTATTATGTCATTTGTCATAAGAGCAAGATAGGCTAAATATTAAATTAATGAAAGTATAATGTATTAACCTGAACAAAATAAAACTAATACCCAACAATAAAACAATCCATGTTTTCTGGTCTTGATTAGATAACATCACAACAATAAATGTACCCACAAAGAAATAATAAATATGGAATTATACACTTCCTTCTTTCTAACCCTAGTGCCTGCCCACCATTCCCCTATTACAGAAGGAAGATCAAGAAAAAAGAGAATAAAATTAAAATTTTTGGTTACCAAAATCTTCAATTTAGTACAAAAAGCTTTACTTAGAGCCCTTAAAAGGACTAAAACCCACACAATAAAACTAAACATATTTACAAATCTGTCTAAACTCAAGACGTCCAACATATTCAATCCCTATATTTTTGTAACCACTGGCTCCTATAATACAGAAAGGTCTAAGATTTAAATGTTTTTCCTCACAAATCTCATATGCACAACACAACTATTATAATTCAATCAAATGGAAATAATATACCTTCAAAAATCGTAATAAAACACAGGATCAACACTAGGGTTATTACCACACAATATATATAACCAGGTTATCAGCCATAACAGATCAAACAACTGTCAAGCCATTTAAAGAAAATATCTGAACAAATTTAACCGACATTTGAGGTGAAAAACTACCCCTATCCATGTCTTAGGATAAATAACTACCTAAGTACATGTTAAATGATAGACTATAGAAGTAACAAGTCACAATATCACAGAAAGAAGCAATAATCATCAGGATCCATAAGGAAAAAATTGTATGTATTTTGCCTCAAATTTGGATATTCATTTATAAATCAGGTATACATATTTATCAATTAACTTGCAGTCTCAGACTAGACACTATAAACATAAAATGACTTTTTCTAGTTAACTTTACTATATGTCATTACATAAAGAATCATCATCTAGAAATACATCTATATGCCAATGCATATGATTATTAGTTCAGAGAAAAACAAAATATTTGGCATTAAAAAATAAATAAATAAATAAATGTCATCTAAAACTTTAATATAAGGGTTAATATTAAAGCTGAAAGATGTACTATACTGACACAAGATAACCAAGTCTAAAATAAACATTGAAAAACCATCACATTATAAAATTAAAATGTAAGTAACATTTTTTGCACAGAAATATTAGTGTGATCACATATCTTAAAATGCATTTCACAGTTGCATATAATATCAAATACAACGATCCCTTTGTAAAGAAGACACAGCCCTTGCATAACACATCAATATTATTTGATTGTTGCCCTATTTAGTTCAAATAATAAGAGAAAAAAAATGTTCACTTGCGAAGCTTTCACAGGAAAGAATCATACTACTTGAGTGCAGGAAGGATATATTTTCCTTAGCGACGCTAACTATGCACCTTCTTTCAGAGGTGCAATGCGAATGTAGCTTCCAGCAAGCCTATTTAGCTTACAACAACAAGTTAAATATGCAGGAAACCTGTATATAATAATAATACTTCACTAGAGTATCAGGAAATAGTCAGAAAAATACATTGAACTGAATCTCGTCGATTTTCTTATTAGCAGATGTTCGTATGCGCTCCAATTGCATACACAGGCTCTGACGTCACCCTGAAGCTCCGCAAATTCAAGAGCAAGAGCGTGGGTTTATCGGGGAGTCCATTACAGTGAAAATAAGCAAACTGACTCTTTTTGGAGTCTCGAGAAGCAAGAGGATTCCCTCTAAAAATACATGAAAGAACTATCAGCAATATAAGGATATTCACATAGTGTCCTATATGCTTGTAATAACGGAACACAATGTCAACAACTGACTGTCAGAAATGGAAGTATTATAATATTTAAAACTAGTGATGACTGTTAATGACATTAAAAGAAACTTGAATATACAATAAAAACAGCTTAATTAACTGTTTATACAAAGCCATTTATCAGTCAATTAAGAATTTAAATAACTTTTCCTTTAGAGACCAAATGAATTACTTGAATAAACACTAACCCATTTAAAGCTTGTTATAGAATACATTACTAAGACACAGATTCAGGAAGCTTGTTGAATATTTTTAAGAATATTTCTTTTGCTTCTTTAGGATCTGTAAGGGAAAATCTTCTGTCATTATAAGTAAAAGACATGGTATTGGGATAACTCATTCAAAACCTTATCCCTCTTTTAATAAGATCTGCACAATAAGGTGAAAGCTTTTATGCTTTCATTTTTATTTGTGGAGGAAGATCCTCTTGAAATGACAGTCTATGGTTTTTCCAGACAAACTGTTTTTTGGTTTTAGCTGCTTCTAAAATCTGAAAAGTATCTTGAAAATTCAGTAACTTAGTATATATGATCCGAGGAGTTGTAGAATCCTGACTGGCACACAATGCTCTATGTGCTCTCTCTATAATTACAGTTTTTGAAGTTGCCTCACAGTTTAGTAATAACTCAAAAATCTGTTTTGTCACAGTTAACAAGTTTTGATTTTCATAGGATTCAGGCAAACCTCTAATAATAATAATGTTATTTCTACGGCTTCTAGCTTCTAGGTCCAGCAATTTAGCCTGAATTTCTGTAATAGTTTTATCTTTAGCTTTAATGTCTCTTTCCATGGTGTCAGTTCTTATTTCTAAAGCAATATTTTTACTTTCAATAATATCCATTCTTTCACTTATTTGCTTTAGAGTCCTACCAAAGTCAGTAAATTGTTCAGAGAAATTTTGTATAGCATTTTGGATTGGCTGTAATGCTAATTTTAGTTCATCTAAATTAAAATTAGAGTCAGTTGTTTCTTTATTACTTACTTTAGTACTTTCTGAAGGTTGTTTAGAGGTTCTTAGTCTTTTTGAACTGGTATCCTTGTCAGGTGAGAGCATTGAAGAGAATTTGGCCTTTGTTGCCTGTGTCTCC
This sequence comes from Protopterus annectens, assembly GCF_019279795.1. Classification (NCBI taxonomy): domain Eukaryota; kingdom Metazoa; phylum Chordata; order Ceratodontiformes; family Protopteridae; genus Protopterus; species Protopterus annectens. Next base: position 899,012,453 of record NC_056734.1, on the reverse strand, counting down.
ATGGAATCAGATTTAGCAGCCATGCCCAGAGTGGAGGTGTGAAATCCGGATAGCAGATTCTGGGAGGAGCCTTAAGCTGGATGTATCCAATACAGTTGAAGCCACAAAAACTATTCTGAGGTAAAATACTCCAAAAATTGAGATTTCCAAAGAAGAAAATAATCCAAATGCATAGAAAAACTCTTAGAGAAGTAATTTTTATAAAAAACTGAGGAAAAATATCACTCCAGAATTATAAAAAAAAATGGATATTAAATAACTGTGAGGAGCTCAGTGAATAGGGACTAAACTAGTCGGTAGCCATCTTGGAATCCATAAAATGATAATTTTGTAGTTACAGGCAATAGCCAATGAAAGAGGAGAGGGAAGGAAATATACATTAGCATAAGAGGTGGGCAACTAGAGTGACAGTTTTAGTTTAAAAACATAACAGTACCAGGGTGGGAGATTGTGTGAAAATGTAATTTCTTTGTGACCCACAAAAGACACATCTGCAGTCTCTTTTGTTTGACTGATGTGTTTTTCTATGTATGACTGTGGCATTTTATGTGCAGTAATAATACAGAACAAAGCATCAAGGTAAAGAAAGGATAACTCAAGTAACATTTACAGGGTCAGTAATGGAAACAGCTACAGTAGCAATATGCTAGTATTAAGTGACAGCAGTCTGGTCGATTGCAAAGTAGAAAGAATAAGCCTGACTCTGATTTTTACAACAAATCTGAGGGGGCAGTGTGGAAAAAATGCAAAAAATTGATTTTGATTCATAAGTGGGCAGAATAGCGCTTCATTTTGCATCACGTCATATTCATATTTCATTTTGAGTTAATTTGCTTATGCTTATTCACAGTCATTGTGCATTAAAGTAAGTGGCCTATATGTATCTTAGCTTTGCTATGCTCATTCGTGGACAATGTAGAAAGCTGTGATGAATTTACAGTATGGAATGACTATGAATATGGCTTTTAGAGTTAAAACTAACTGGAGGGGTATAACTCCTGTTTGTGTTAGCACAATAAAAAAAACAAACTTGGACTGTGTGTAAAGAACATGCACGTTACTATTCTAATAATCCCATGAGGGGCTTTTTAAAATACTCATGCATGGGTTATTTTAAGGGGTATATGTAGGTATGGGCATGGGTGGTCAAGTATTTAGAGGCTGCCTCTGTTTAAAAGAGACACAGGTGCTAGACCAGGGTAAATTTCCAAATCCCATCCACAGGTCCAAGTTGCAATATCACTGAGTTAGGAAAGAACTCTTTACATGGATGGAAAGCCTATTCATGAGAAGTAGTAGATCTGAGACACATACCAGTCTCTTCATCATGTCCTATTTGTGATGGGGGGTGAGGTTTAGTTCCCTAGACTGGATAATTCTGGTGTTATTTGTAGAAGAGGCCCACTGCAGCAGAATTAGATGATGCTTTGCAGGCCATTCATAGATTGCCTGTCGTTAGAAGACTAACTATAGGTGTTGAGCTGTAGGGCAGTCCTCATAGGGTATGTTGTTTATGCCCTGTATTATTTTTGTGAGAAACCTCTGTGGAGTCTCCAGGAGTTGCATGTGGCTAGTGATTCATCTGATGAGGAGTGAGTACACAGTAACACTAACATGCTTGGACAAGATGCCATACCCTTTTTTATAAGTTGAACAACATAGATTGATTTCCTTTTGGTCACAAACTCAGGATGGACAGAGGCTAGGTTACTGTCTAAATGTGTTCCTAAATTCCTGACCACTTGGTCTAATCTTAGAGGTGAATATCAGTGTTGCAATTTCCAGGGATAGCTATCTTCCCAAAGGATATTATCATGCTTTTGTTGCTATTGAGTTTTAAACCATGACTTTGCAACTTATTCTTGTCTGTGTCAGGCCTCCTTGAGGCTATTGTGCCTTTAAGAAATTCTATGGTAGTGCTTAGTTCGCAATCATCTACAAACTTGGTCAGCCAAAGGCCTTTGATGTTGGCCTTGACTTCAAAGAATTAGTGCCAAAAAGAAGCAGGCTCAGCACAGATTCTTGAGGATCCCTACTAGTAACTGACTGTTATGTAGAGGTAGTGTCTCCTATCCTAACTTCTTGAGTCCTAACTTTAAGCCAGCAAGCTATCCAGCAGATGACAAAGGGTTTATACCTAATTTTGTAAGATTTGTCTACAATGCCTGAGTGGAATATTGTGTCAAATGCTTTTGCCATATCAAGGTATACAGTATGCACCATTTAGCCCTTGGCCATTGCTTTGGTGGCCTTCTCAAAGAAGTCCACCAGGCTGAGTAGGCATAATCTTGATGAAAACTTCATGAAACCAAACTGGGTTGAATCTAGTGTCAGAAGGTTTTCTATGTCATTTCTTATCATTCCATGATAATTTCTTCCATGGCCTTGCATATGAGACTAGTCAGACCTATGGGTTTGTACTTACTTAGGTGCACAGATGACCCACCCATTTTCAGAGGATGACAATTCAGTCTTCCATCCACTTGACATGACCCCTGTCTGTAGATTACAGTTAAATAATGACTCTAGTGGTCCATATAGGTCCATTTGTTTCTCCTTATCTTAAGTTAGACTGCACACTTTATAGCCTTGACTCTTTACAGTGTTATTCTTTTGCCATTAGTGGTATAATGTATGAAAGTATTACTTCCTACATTCTTGTATCTAACATAGAAAAATGGATTTATTCTGAACTGTACATATGAACAAATCCCAAAACATCAACTGTAGATTTAATATATCACATAACATCTCTCAACTTTACTTCTATACATCCTCAAATTAAAAATATCATCAATAAAATAATAATAATAATACAAATATTATTAAAATGAATTGTGATATAAAAATAAATTTTCCCAAAAGATATAAACAGATTTGTAAAACGGTGGAACTTATTGCGGCTTACCTTTATTAACTTAAATATTTATCCATCAAATATGAAAAAAATATTTTCCAGTATTCATTTTATATAGCCAATAGTAATCCTGGATTCTTCTAAAAATATTTACTACACTTCATTAATAAATTACCAGCATACTCTTTATCAATCACTTTCTGTAATCTTCATACGTTATAGCTTATTTTTTAAAATCAAACGAATCTCTCAAAAATATGATTGGGTTACTCATACCTCCTTTAATACCATGAATACAGCAATAAAAAATAATTCCATTTTAGAATATTTTGCAAAGACTTTAGTTCTGAAGACTGAATTCAACACATTTTATGGACTTTAAGTATACCAAAGATTAATAACTAGCTTGAAGACTGAAAATAAAGATTATTAAACTTTCTATCACAAGTCTCTCTATAATCAGATCAAATCTCATTGCTTTATTTTATGCATTTTTCAAAATTTTCATAAAAATCTGAATCAGATAATATATCTACCACCCCTCCTTTTCTAAATTTCAGTCTTCTTGAAGATGTATGGATGTGCAATCTGCATGCAAATGGATTACTGCTTCAACAATTTTAATATTTTTGCTTGTTTAATACTCTTTAATATTCACTTTAACTGTGTCATTTTCTAACAACTCATCTGATCTAGCCTTACTTTTGTTGTTGTTATAGTTCTCCATATCCCTGGAAGACTTCCTCATTTTTCTTCTTTTCAAAAATTGCTTCTACCTTCTCCATTCTTAACTTTGAACTTCATCCATTCTTTGTCACTCGCTGACAAAAGTAACAGATCATAATAAAATAATGTTTGGTCATTTAAGCAATTTATTTAGTTTAGTTGTTTATAATTGCATTTAAAAACTCAACAAATAACACAATTATTTTTAATTGAAAGCCTCCTATTTTTGTTTGAACTGAAAAGTATCTTTTTTGTCCCAAGAATGCCTTATTAATATGTTCATCTCTTTCTGTTAAAGATACAAGCCTCAAAATTCAATAAATGGTATTGTTGTTGACTTATTTTTACTAAAACTTGTTCCAAGTCCTTAAATAATTTCATAACATCCAAAAAGATTTTGAATTGGCCTTCACACTCCTCTGAAGAATTTTCTTCATTTTCAGCAAATGAATGTACAGAATTCTGTAGAAGAAGGCCCATTTTGTCTCTCCTTGTACTGGTGCTATTGCTGCTACTTATGAAGACACTTTCATTGCTAGAAGAACCATTCTATACTACATCTGCTAGAAAATGGGGCCAGATTTTGAACTTTTCACAAAAAGTTGACCATTCTTAATTTCTTTTAAATCTAGTACTGATGTGTTGCTGGCCACTCTGGATTCCCCTGGCAGTTCTTATACTTCAGTCACTTATTTATGATAAATAAATGTTGACTGAGATTACAATAAGAAAAACAAAGCAGAAAGCTGATAAGAAAGATTTCTCTGCAATATAAAATAAAAAAAAAACAATAAGCACTTACAAACTGCACTTTGTGCAGAAGATAAAATGCAGGAAGTCAAAATATACCAAACACCAAAGTGCTCTATCTTCTCAGTTCAAGACCTCGTTAAACAAGAAACAATACATTTCACATCAATTTATGGAGTTTAATCACATGACTATTAATGACTATTAATTTTTATGACAAATAAATAAATTGAATACCTATCATGCAAGAATAAAAAATTGATAACATTAAAAAAAGTTCAAAATGGCAACTACCTTAGTTCATTAGATTTGTCTAAACAAATGACTTTTGAAAGTCACATTGAAATTCAAGCCCAGGGAGAGAGATGTAGGCATCTAACAACAATTGCCAATTGAAATCTCTGTCATCCCTCCAAAGTTATCCTTAACATGATCTAAAATGTATTATAAAATAGCTCATCACTATGAAAAAACAAGCACGCTGATTGGACACCCCAACCAGTGTGCCATTTGTAAATTGAGCATATGCCAATAGAAAAATGTTTGGCTGATGAAGTACTATTGAGCAGCTAGACTTTTCTATTAGCATATACTAGAGGACACACCAAAATGTGAGAAAAATCAGGTGCATTCTGTAAAAGAAGAACAGAAACACACCTGATTTTCCTCATATTTTTAAGCTGTCCCTGTAAATGTCTTCTTTTTAACAGTTAAAAAAAATCTAAGCAAACAGCAATGGAGACTCTGTTTTCTCCTTTGCTTGTCCTATACTGATGTACTGTGCAAGCTTAGGAATATAAGTCTCATCATAAGTGCATCAGTATAGCAAAGACAATGTGGAAAAAGACAGAAATGCCCTTATACAGTCGCATTATTCTGATATACCCATACACAGTCATGGATTTTTGCTTTAAAAATAAATCTTTTGTAGCTCTTTCAACTATTACTATGCTTAAACAGAGCACTACTTTCATTGTTGTCCCTAATATCATAAATATGTTTGTATACTATTTCCTTTAACATCCTTTTAGTTTTGTTTATATAAAATAATTCATTAAAAGTATAGACAGCTGCATACAGTGCAAGTGAGAATTATAAGTAAAACAAATGAGATGATTATAACTATCTATTTCACCCATCACTCCTGAAACTTTACCCAAAACATTTCCTGGATGCCTTGTCTTTTGAAAACTTTTACTTAATAACTATTTATTTCTCATTAAGAATAAATATAGCCAGTTTCTGCTTTGGTTTACTTGCAATGAATATGTTATTTGCGTGGAGGGTGTGAGATGTGTAGGAGGCAGTGAAAGAGTGAGTCTTCAGTTACATGGGGGATATACAGCCTTTAGGGGAAGATGGAGGTCTATATTACTGTCGAAAGACAAGTTCACTGAACTCGTCTTAATCGATATGGAAATATCGACCGGCTAAAATCCAGAACAGCCAAGTCAGCAAATTTTTTTCCCAGGGAAAAAATTGCTCAGCCATACACAGAAAAAAACACACTTTCAAACCCTAAAATGTGGGGGGCTTCATCCCCCACACCACCCAATGTGGGGGGCTATGCCCCCCTAGCTAAATATACCAAGTCTGAAATCACACTACAGTGGGGAAAAGGGTAAATTTCCAATGACAGACAAGCAATTTTTCACCCTGGGAAAAAATTCACTGACTCACCCGTTCTGGATTTTAACAGGTCGATATTTCCATGTTGACTAAGACATGTTTAGTGAACATGTCTTTTGACATGGTAATATAGACTCAATGATGGATGTTTTGTAGTGGCTTTATTAATTCTTAAAGGAATTGATATTAAAGCATTGAATGCAATTATTGTGAAACCATACAGAAAAATGGAGTAATTGTGGGGTGGCAGATTTATAATTGTGCAAGGTACCATTACACATAATTGTTATGTAGGCACAGAGTCAGAAAAGTGACAGAAAAAGAGTTGTTTGAATTAGTTCATGTGTATATTTTGAAAGATACAAAGACTGTTTGGTGGTGGGAGGAACTTTAAAATTAATATAAAGCATTTAAGGCAGGATATGAGGAAGGCAAGATGTGATGCAAAGAAATGTAGAGAAATTTGTAGAGAAGGAGAACTTGTTGTGTGGAAGAGAATAGTCACATATACAAGAGGAGAGTTAAATACTGAAGATGGCGTTGTACTTATTAAGAAAATGAAGCAAATAAGTAGAGGTGAAAAGTAATGTGAGTTTTCAGATAATTTCTCTTTCTGGAGTGAGCGAGCTTGTAGTGAAGGCTGATTAAGTTAAGAAAATTAATTAGAAGATTAAGTAAGGATTTTTTATGAATGCAAGAAATAAAGAAGTAATGAAAAAACTGCGGTAGGTGCATGAGCAAATGAGAGTTCCTTATGTAAATTTGAGTGAATGTCTGATTGTCTTCAAAGAAAATCTGATGCATGTAACCAAACACTGTGCAACCCAGACTACCAGGAAATCCAGAAATGAAAAGCAGCCAATAAAAGTTATTAAAAACATATAGTGCTTTAGTTTAACAACCAGTAAAAAACAAAATAAATGAAGCAGTCCTTGTTACGCCTTGTGGGATGAAAGCATTTAACTACTGGGTGTTATGTAGGTTGTATTCATTTATTTTGGTTTTTATTAGTTGTTATAACTATCGACTGCCTTTCATTTCTGGCATTCCTGCTGGTCTGGGTCACATGGTGTTTGGTTATATTGGAGTTTTCTTCCTGCAAAAATCTGATACATGATTTTTTGCATGCATGTATGTACAACACAGAGAAAAAACAGGAGAATAATTATGGGATGATAGTTATAACAGTAACATACATGTTAGAGGAAAATAGCTGCCATAGTTGTAGGAAAGAAAACAGATATTAAAACAAGATGTAAATGAAAAAATAAACGAGGTTGCAATTATATGTAGCACAAGTAAGAAAAATAGAATTTATTGCCTCTATTAAGTAAGAGTATTATAAAAGTAAAAAGACCTATGGAAAGGAAAATGAATGAAGGAGGAGATAAAGAGTAAATAAAATAGTATAATGGAAATAGTACAGAGACATACTTGGGAGTCAGAAAAACATTTTGCTGTGCAGCATGCCTACCACAGATATTTTAATTAATGTGACTGAGAGAAATATGATGTTTGGCCACAAAGAGGAAGACCTCATTATCAGCTAATTTGCATACCTCTGAATCGCCACTAATGACTGCCATTGCTATAAAAGCACTTTTCATTGGAAATTACCATCGGTAGCTCATGCATCACATTGGTACAAGAACCATCATTATTCTCTCCCCACACACATACTAGCAGTCATACACACACACACACACACACACACACACACACACACACACACACACACACACACACACACACACACACACACACACACACACACACACACACACACACACACACACACACACACACACACACACACACAGTCACACACACACACACACACACACACACACACACACACACACACACACACACACACACACACACACACACACAGTCATTCTAGTTCATGCATACTACTGAAGATATGCAAGCACATTGCCATACACATCCACAATCTGACACCCCACCACTACCCATCTGCAGAATTAGTCTAAATTTACTTACAGCATAGTCTCTTCCATTGAGTTGAATGGGTGACAACTGTCTTTTGGCCATGTTAATTGACATTGCAGGCCATGCTAATTCATGCAGATGAGTGATGCTCTGACTCACACGTTTGAGCAGTTTACTTATATCAAACATTTCCAGGAGATGGCACATGCCTAATTATCATTAGTTATTGTCCACAAATACCTCATTATCATATAGTAGGGCCATGATTCTTTCACCTGTGGAAAATGAATGCAGTTGGCCTGTCTCTGAATCAGCAAGGTTTGCTGCAATGGGTTGGCTGGTCATGGTAGTGTTGTAGTAACCCTTTCTGTAATACATAAAAGCAAAGAGATAAAGTCGAAGAATAAACGGGGAGTAAAATATTTCATTTAAGGAAAAAAATATGTTGAAGAATAATATTATTTTCAGAGAATTAGAACATATGTTGAATTAAGTGAAACAATGTGTGCCAAGGATTAACAGAATAAACTGAAGGATTTATAATAAATTCAGGAAAGAGAGATAGAAGAGAAGGAAATAGTGTTATACATTTTTTATGGAAAAGGAATGGAAAAAGATAAGAAAGAAAAGCTAAAAAAACTGGAGGCCTATTTCATTATGAAGTAGCAGTCATAAAATGTTAATGATAATTATGCAGCTAAGATTAATAATGTCCAGGAAAGCTTGTAGAAGAAGATGTCAGCAAAATAAGTAAAGCAGATATGAATTATAGTTAAGGAGTCAGTTCATTATGTAATTTGAAAGAATGATGTTTGTAAATTAATTACATGTCAGACTGCAAAAAAATTTACAGCAGGAGTTGTGGCTTGGAGCCCAACACAGAGGATTAATTTTCTCTGAACTCTCTCCTGCTCTCATTTTTTGGTTTTATTAGTTGTTTTGCAATCTGATGCTGTTAGAGAAGGCTTTATATATATATATATATATATATATATATATATATATACACGTGTGTGTGCGTGTGTGTGTGTGTATATACACAGACAACTGTCTTTGTCATCTGATAGTGCAAGGATACAATGGGCTGGATACAAAAACAGTAGGAGTATACTTAATGTGTAGAGAGTAGTGAGGTGCAGCTTCAGAATTAGGTAAAACTTGCAACAAGAATATATCTAATTACAAGATGTCCAATTATATCAAAAAAGTCTGAGTTTTATGCCACCTGAACTAAAATGAAGGATATTGAGAACCAGGGATGTTTAGGAAACAGAGGAGAGGAAATACAGTCTCAGCACTTTCATAATTTCATCCATTCTAAATTGTTTCGTGCCTTGAATCCTCTCATGTTACTGTACTGGGAGATCAACCATAATATCAGGGTAGGGAAAAAGCCAACTGATTCACAAAAACCCCATCAAGTAGTCTGCTGATTCCTTTCATAAGTGAATAAGGAGTGGTTGTTAAGCAATGCCTATTTTATACCCAGCATTAAAATTGGCAGCATGCTGGTCTATGTCTACCAAGACTTTTCCAAACAGTGTATGAGAAGAGGATGGAGTACTTAGCAATAAGCTATGAACTTATACAACACTCTGTAGTCTCTTTGATGGTAGTGGATGAGTCAGGGTGCTGAGGAAGAGTTTCCAGCCAAAGGACAAAATGTGAGCTTGGGTCTGCGAGCTTCATGTAAAAGATACATAACTTCAGTTTGTCCTTCTGCATGGTGTTAAAGTGATGGAAGTTACATCTAATGGCTCTCCACTTTGTGGTCAAGAGGGGAATGTGGACAGTATAGATTGGTCGGTTAACAGACACTGATATCAGGTGAAAGGAGATGCAATTAAAAAACATTGATCTCTCCATCTTAAAATGTTGTGATATGAAAGTTCTGATGAAGGTCAAAAGGCACCACCTAACCAAGTAAATAGTATCAATCTCAAGCATGTACGTCCTCCTTCCAATGTTAATGTAGATCAACATATTGATAATTCTAAAATCAAGCACCTCCTTAGTCGTGGAGGTTTGAGCAAGAGTACCTTGTCTTGTAGTCATGAATAGCTTTCTCTTTTGAATGGGCTGAACAGTAATTTTTCCTCAGCAGAGGAAGGGCATGGTGCAGACTGCATTATCATTATGGAGAAGAAAGACACTACTATATTGTTGTATAATTTTTTTTAACAAGGGACAAAGTGACAACACTGAAAAAAAGTTTAGTTATTATGCTGTGTTGGTAAGAAAAGCTTGCTTAAATATTTAGCCTTTGGATATCCCTTTTGAGTAAGGTCAGAGGACTGTCTTTTGGAAGCATTATATGCATTAAAGAGTCACATATTATTATCATTTCTCAAATTGTATTGGTTCTTTGTGGTAACATTAATATTTTCTCATTGAACCCAAATTAGACGAATTATGAAAGATAATACTTTTTGATGCTTAAACTGGCATTGAAATGGACATCTAAACAGAGGGGTATTAAGATTTATTCATATGTCGTACCATCAGCTACACAGTATATATATATAATGTTAATTGTGAAAGAATGTGCATAGTACTAGGTTGTTTGTTTTATTATAATATATATATATATATATATATATATATATATATATATATATATATATATATATATAGTGTTGGTCCCTAGTTCAACCTTTGATTAGTAGAATGCAGGGAGTATAGAGGGAATCATGTTTGGTTCTAAGTGCCTCACTATCCTAGAACAACTGAAAACTGTGAAACTGGGAACAGAGTCATTATAGTTCAAGAACTCTTGGGTCTAGCCTTGAGTGAAGAAAATGACAGGGTTCCATTGTATGGATGTCTGCTTTAGAATTTTGGGGGGAGGCTAGTTCATCCATTTAAGTGCAGCAGAATTTTAAAAAGGTGGTCTACAGAAAGAGGGTATATTGTTTTTGTTCAAGAGACATAATAAACTACAAAGAAATGTAGTAAAATGCATAGGAAGTAGCAATCAGCAGGTGCTAATTCAATTAGAGGATGTAAGAAGAGGGGAGTTTTGATTTTTCGAGAGTCGTTCTGTACAAAAGTAGAGTTAGATAAGGAAGACATGCTAGGACGATGGCTTATAGTGGGCATTAGATGTTTAGATACTCAGTAAAAGCATGGGTGAAGTTGTGGGGTGAACATAAGTGATCTGCAATTTTTTAATGTTTTTTTTTCTTTAATGGCCATGGCCAATGGCATTGGCATACTCCCCCTATCAATAAGAAGGGGATTGCAGGAAATTTTAATATTACAAGGCCTGGTGGTTTTGATCATAAGTTTGGTAGAAGGTAATCAAATCAGAAAGCTAAGGAGGTATTGGGGGTTGTGAATCTCAGCATGATAGGCTGATGTATGTAAGAACAGGTAAGCAGCCCCAGATGTATATAAGTTTTCAATGGATGCAGCAAATCAGGCTTGCAGATTAGATAGCTTTTTAAAAAGAGGAGAGCTAAGAAATGTAATAATAAACATATCTGCTGCTGCGAGGAATGTAGTTATGACAATGCAGGTGAACTGGGAAGGCATCTTGCAAAAATAGTTGAGGTGGAAACCCTTGATATGGCTGGATAAGCAGATGTCTAAGATAGTAGTGGATTTAGTAGGGGAGATGTGTTCATTGAATGGGTATGAGGAAATTTAATAGTATTTTTGTGTGGTGGGACAACTTAAAGAATACAGCTAAAGGGGAATTAGGAGTCAAGAGGATTTTGTAAATGGCAGGAAAAAGAGGTAGGGGATAATTTAAAAGAGTGTTTACAGGACATATCCAAGAAACAGCTGTAGACTTGTGAAAAAAGTTACTGCAAAGAGACAAAGTTAAAAATAGCATGAGTTAAAATATGGTTGCATTTAGTTGGAGTTTCGGTAGTAGAAAGGACTTTGATGGTTTGAAATATTTTAGCTTTGAAGCTTAAGGAAAGAAAAGCTAGAAAGGTGATTTATCTGTTAAGGGACCCAACTGAGAATATAAATACACCTTAAAGGGATATTATAAGTCTTTTTCTGAAAAGATTTCAAGCCTGCATAAACTAAAAGCACTGCTGGGTGAAGAAAGTAAACCTGTTAATTTTTATGTGTCAGTGATGGAGCTGCTTTTTGTCTTTTCTACTCCGTTTTTTTCTGTTTTAAAAAATATGTTTGTTCTATATGACAGATAGATACATAAATTATCTACGCTGCACATTGCACAATAATAATAAGCTCCTCCGTTTCTACACTGCTGTTGATATCTTGAATTATTTGTTTGCCGTTCCTTGTGTTTAAATTAAAAAAGTGTATTTTGCCTCTCTGATTTACTTTCCCTGAATTCATTATATAGCTAGCTGTTGGAAAAAGAAGTATGCTTGTACAGTTTAACAAGCACATGTTTTTACATCAAGAGGTCAGTGGATTTTCCATCTAGTGCACTGGGTAGACTTTTAGGTTGGGGAAACTTGAGATTTCTGCATGTCGTTTTATTGGGCTTATTAATCAGCTTATCCTGTTTTTAGGCCTTTATAAATTCTGTACAATTGGGTGGTTCTTGGCTCATTTATAATAATCACAATTTTATAAGCTGTTTAAAGTGCATGGCTGTATCCATATCTTTAAGTTTGTTTGCAATAGCATCTCACTCCTGACACTCTTTCATTGCGCTTTTACATTAGGACTGGAATTATTCATCTAGTGGCAGTAGGTGTTTATCTGGTCTATCGGAACTTGGAAGCACACAAAGGAGCCCTAAGTATTTTGTGTACTTCTCATATATGCTATGACTATACTTTAACAATTTAAAAAAAACTGCACTGTCAGCTGCTGCTTTAAGTAGTTAATTGCACTGTATTACATTGTATCTGTTAGTTGTAGGACTGTTGTAGTTAGTTTGTGTGGTCTTGTCACACTCGGCTCCAAACCAGCTATTCTACATAACCTGTCTTTGTTGCTGGCAGAAGGCTTATTGTATGCTTTACTGATTGGTAGTTAGCTTAAAATTTGTTTCTCTTTGCATAAGCCTCACATTTGCATGGTGCTACTCTTCGGGCAGTGGCAATTACCAGTGCCTTATATAGACTCAAAAGTTTAGAAGCTCAGTTTTTTCCTAAACAGTTGTCAGTGAAAGTCTTTCAAGCTTTTCTGCTCCTCTAGGAGCAACTCAGTTGTGCACTGAGCAATGTTACCTTATTGATCAACCTTAGCCTACACAAAGTTTCAGCACTACCAGCACAGTCTGTTCAAATTAACCAATTCCCTTTCTCAATAAAACATACAGTAAGAGCCTGCTATAATGGATGGCAGTTTCCCATCATCTCTCTCTGGCCAACCTGATAGACATGGGCATCCTGAGGCAATGCAACAATTGTCTCATGTATACTGACAACCACTTACTCCTGAATCAAACAAATACTTTATGTGAGATGTAATTACACTATGAAATTGGAAGCAAGACACAAGACTTTCATATAAGGACAAATCGAATTACACACACACACACACACACACACACACACACACACACACACACACACACACACACACACACACACACACACACACACACACACACACAATTCCCACACTAAATAAAAACATGACACGTCCACATATGTGGAGGTACTCAAAAGATCAGAGGCCTCCCAAATGGGAAACCACTTACACAAATAACAATGCAAAAAACAACCACAACTCATAATAACACACACACCAGTGTCTCAACATAATAAGCCCATAAGGTAGGTGTAAGACCACAAAACCTAACGCATTGATTATAGATGACTCCATTGTAAGACACACATATGATCCCCTCACCAGGCTGGACAAGGAGTAGGTTACTGTTATCTGCCTGTCAGGTGCAAGGATTGAACAAGTCACTCAAGAACTCAAGTCACTCAATGACAAGTAGTGGTATGACTCCATCGTAGCCAATGTGAGGCTAAATGACGTGAGATGTACCTCACTTGACTATATGAAGAAAGACATGACTGAGCTCTCAAATTATGTGTCACAAGCAGGTATAAACCTAGCTTTAAACAGCATTCTACCTTCTCCAAGGAAGATGCCACAATACAAAACAAATGATTGACTTTAACAATTGACTTAGCTTCTGGTATCAGTCCAAGGGGATCTAATATCTGTCAGCCTAGGAAGATATGGTAGACAAGCCATGCTGCTTTGCCAGAGATGGTCTGCATGTGTTTCCTCTAGGCTTTTGGATACTGGCAAAGGCATTCGCCACCCCTATTGTGCCTTTTTTAGGCAGTGTCAAAATAACCAACCTCCAAACATAACAAAATCCTCTCTAGATAAATTCTAGGTACTGCTGTGTATGCTATGAGTCTAAACAAGAAACTGCACTCCCTGGAAGTAATCATCACTTTGGAAAATGCTGACATCTGTGCAGTCACAGAGACATGTATCGAAGGTGCAGAAAGCACTCCAGCCTTGCAGGACTACAATGCCTTCCATAAGTTCAGACCACAAACTGATCATGAAAGGACCAAAGGAGGAGATGTATCCATCTTCATTAAGAATAAGTACACCTCAAGACTCATGAAACAATATGACTGTCTTGAACTACTCCATTTCCAATTTACTATAGGCAAAGCCCTCTACCACATCATAGTTAGTTATAGGTCCCCCACCATGAAACAGGAAAAGCATACCACATACTTGGACTTACTGGAGTCAATTGCCATACAGCCCAACACCTTACACATGGGTGATTTTAATTATTATTATTATTTTATTAGATCCATTTACAACCACAAACATTCTGGCTCAGAAGTTCTTGGACTTTGTCAATGTAAGAGCTCTGGAACAGTTAGTTAGCACACCTACAAGAGGCTCAAATGTCCTGGACATAGTACTCACCAACATGGGAGAGCATTGCACCCCACCCCACCCCCCTGTCTGCCAGTCCTGCCTGGTAAGATCGGACCATAAATCAGTTTAATTTAATGTAATTATAGGCCAGATACCCCATCAAGCTCAAAAATGCTTAAAATTCTTTCAAAGACAAATTATCTCATACTAAGTGATGGTATAAGACATTTCAAAGCCCCCTCAAATGCAGATAACATGGACTACTATGCAGAGATGTACACTAATTCCTTGTATAGCCACTTAATCTGTTGTATAGAATCAGCTGTACCTGATTGGATTAAAACCAGGTATTGCCGAAAAAGCAAGCCACCTTGGTGAACCTCTAATATAAAGAGGCTATACAACAAGAGAAATAAACTAATGTCCAAGAACAAGAGAGAACTGCCTCAGCAGAGGAAGAAATTCCTCTCTAACATAAACAAACAAATTAGAGATCTTGTTATGTCCTCCAAAGCTAATTATAAAACAAAAATAGCCTCTCTAGCTAAGGATAATCACGAGGGGTTCTTTACTTATGTCCAAAATCTAAAAGGGAACACCCAGCTTTGCACTGAGCTGGTTGTGGATGGCACCACCCATATTCATCTGGAGGTAATAGCCAACCTGATAGCTGATAGATTTGGAACAAACGTCACCCCCTATCCCCTCCAATCTTCCTCCAAAGTACACCTGCCAACATTCCTCTCAGCCTATTATCTAAAGAGAGCAGGTCAACTTGGTGCTCCCCACGTTCAAAACCACAGCATCAATGGGACCAGACAACATCCCAGGTTGCCTTTTGTACAACTTAAAACATGGCCTAGCAGACTCACTTTGATCCCAGCTATATTCTATTGGAATGGAGGACAGCAACAGTGATCTCTCTGCACAAAGGGAGATCATCAATTGACCCTGGGAATTATAGGCCCATAAGCTTAACTACCCTCATCTGCAAGGCCATGGTAAGAATCATTATGGACCTTATTAACAAGGACATAGGTAATCTCCAAATTCTGGACCCAACCCAGTTTGGATTTATTAAAGGTAGATGATCACTGTTGAACATGGTTGACTTCTTCAAGAAAGTCAGAAAGGCCCTGGGCAAGGAAAAGATATTACATGCTACCTATCTTGACCTAGGCAAAACATTTTACACAATCCCCCACTCGGATATTATAGAGAAACTATCACAATTGGTAATTAACCCCTACATTGCCAGATGGGTAACCAACTGGCTCACTGACAGGACACATACTGTCAAAGTGGGTGACTTCACCTCTAGCAAAAGACCAGTCACCAGTGGTATACCACAGGATTCTGTGCTGGGCCCCTTACTGTTCAGAATTTATTTCTCAGATATCCAGGCAAACTTGGATGGCCTGTGGCTGACCAAGTTTGCTAATGACTGCAAATTGGGAGCAATCATTGAGTCCCTCTCCAGTGTTAATATGCTGCAGGCAGGGTTAATGCAGATAAATGATTGGTGGCAAAGCCATGGATTAAAGCTAAATGAAAAAATGTGTTATTATTCCCTTTTGAAAGGTGACACCCCTGCTAATTACATTATAAACAGCACCCGCCCTAAGTGTAGACCCAGTGGTACGTGATCTGGTTACTCAGGTTGATAGCAATCTGAACTTTGACCACCATGTATTCACAGTAGTAAGGGAATCCTTCTACGTGGCACATTTTATAAGTAAAGACATCTGATCTTGATCCAAGGATGTTATAAGTCCATTATACTCGGTCCTCATCAGAATAATAATTGAGTACAATGCAACAACTGGAGAAAACACAGATGTTTCTCACCAAGAAATTACATGGTACACAAAACAAGTCTTATGCAGAAAGACTGAAAGTCCTACCACTGTATTCTGTCTCATACACGTTGCTAAGGGGTGTCCTGTGCCTGGCCTACTGGGCAGTTTCTGACCTGGCCCTGATGGAAGTGCTACACATTCATAAATCAAACTGCAGGAAGGTCACTGCTCTAGGGATCTTAACCTAGCCTCTGACATGAATAGGTCATGCTGGAGAAATAGACACAGCTCACAGATCTACTACTTCTCTAGAGCAACCTTACAATTCACGTGAAACAGAGCACCACCCTGACCCTCTTCAAACTCAACCTAGATCAATGGATGGGTGTCCACAAATTCACTCCTGGGTGGTGGCCATGTCCCTCCTGGATACAGAAAGTCAGTATTAACCACCATAGACCCTTACCTCTGCAAATGTCACTCATCTAACCACCAACAATTGTGGATAAATATGGTTAGGCTTGTAAGGGCACCTAGTAACCCCCTATGAACCTATAATACAGGACTGTTATTCGCAGATATATCAAACAAAGAAAAATGATGTTACTAATGGCATAATGAATGCTAAAGAAATAGCTAATTTATGGGAGGGTCTTTATTTAAATGATGTACAGATTGAATTTTTAGCTAGAGGTATGTATTCAGAAGAATGCTGTGATGTCATTCAAGCTTTATGGAAAGGGAAGACCTCAAGAGAAGTTGGCATGTAACAGAGTTAATAAAGGGGTGGGCCGGGTTTTGTTGAAGTATTTATGTAAGGTTTTGAAAGAAACAAGAGCCCAGGTATCCTTTTTTTTTTTTTGATTCCTCTTCTGATTTATTCTTTCTGGCTTACCCCTGGACTATATCAGTTCTATGACTGAGGCATCTTGTGGAGATGTGTTGCTGACTGCATCAATCAGAGGAATTTTTTCATTAATGACCAACCACTTGGTCCACTCCATTCTCCCGATTAGCCTGTTTTACTTCTAAATATACCCACCACAGGATGAATACACTTATATCTTCCTACCAGTGGCTTAGATACCTAAACCCCTCATCAATCTCAGGTTTTTTAATCCATACTTAGAACTTTTTTTTCTAATATTCTGTGGTGGTAGCCCAGCCAAGCTTAGGTGATTTTCTTACCTAAAGACAGGCATTATAATCTTGACCCGGGTGGCAACTGATCCATATCCCTATTAAATGTAGATACAAAAATAAGGTGTAACTGCTCTTTTGATGCATGTAATTCCAAGATGTTTTGTTTAGGGAAGATCAGCTGAAAGAGTTTGGAGGATATTAAGGGAGTTTAAGACTACAACAAAAACAGGAAGGAATAGAGAACACATGAGGTACCATACCTCTCAACTGTACATATTTTCACAGAATGTCTCAATTTTTGCCTCATATTTTTGGTCTGTTTTTCATAAAACTGGTTTTCTGTCAAATTAGTGGCAAATCATTAAAGACTGAAGTTAGAAATTGATGAAAGACATCTGAGTTTCAGACTTCATACCCTTCAGAAAATTCATGCTAATGCAAAACCTGAAAATCTATCAACTTTGTAAGTTTGCAAGAGCAATATTTAAAAAAATGTCCCAATTTTTGGTCCTCTGTCACACTTTTATAAATGGCTTTGTCCAGATTTCTTGCACTAAGAGGTTGAGAGGTATGACAGAGTGTTATTTTTAGATTTTAAAAAGCATTTGCAATGGTGTTTTTTTTTTTCAGATTTTGTGAAAGTGAAGTGGGACCCAAAATTTGCAAGCATATTAGAGGGTTATCCAGGAATCCATGCAATAGGCTTCTGGTTAATGAAAACCTTTCAGAGAAGGTCGTGGTAAGCAGATATACTAGGAAGGATTTCCAGTGTCACCTAGTCTTTCTTTTGTTCTTGTGATTGAATATTTTTTTCAAAGTTAGTGAGCTTTGCAATGCATAACCAAGTGTTGGACAGTCTTTTCTTCTATTTGAAGACAGGATGGATATTGTGTTTCAGGGTATTATGAAGGTATTTAAGGAGTTTAAGATTCAGTCTGGATTAGAGTATATTTGGCAGAAGACAGTCGTGTTTAGACTAGGGAAGATAGAAGCTCCTATAGGAGAGGAACTAATTAAAAGAGGGCAGGGTATGAAATATTTAGATATTAATGTAGAAAATAATATTGGGATACAACTTAGAGCAACTATGGGAAGTTGTTAAGTCAGGTAATAGGACAGCTCAGTATGTGACAAATAAGTAACTGACTGGTGGGCAGAATAAACATAGTATATAAAATGTTTTTTTCTCAAGTGTTATATTTGTTAAGATACCTACCAGTTCTTAAAATTAGTAAGTTGATAAATAGAATGCAAGAGTGTTGTTACAGATTTACCTGAGGGTCTGGTGGTTGTTGAATAGTTAAGAAGGGGCTTTGTTTGGCTAAGAAATTTGGAATGAGGGAATGCCATTGTTTGTATGTTTTTTTGTCAAAGCAATTTCAGTTTCCTTAAACTGAAAAATATGATGAGAGAAATTGTAAGATAATGATAATTGGGTGGAGGAGATATGGGATTGGGGGTATAAGGAGAAGGTGATTAGCAACGTTATGATGGGTTCTAGTTTTGCTGGAGGAAAGGTTTTAAGATTCTTGTGGAGTGGTGCAGGGGGACTGGTTCTTGGAGGCCTTTTCCAATAATGCAGATGTGAATGTAGGTGACAAATAAATTATTTGAAATTCATGGAGGAAGAAATAAATTAGAGTGGTAAATGATTCTGGAGAACAGAGAGGAGTGCCTGCAGTTCTTTTTTTAGCTCTCTGTACTGGATAAACTTTCAGGAGAAGTTTAAGTTAGACAGAGGGAAATGATTGTGATTCATCAATTTAACTAAACAGGTAAAGCATGATTGTTGAAAAAAATAATTTTGTTGAATATAAAAAGTGAAGAGAATAAGTTAGATGAGTTAGAAAGAAGTATAAAAGGGGATTCTCCTCCATTTAGTGGTATGTTATTTAATAATGTAATTGTTTGAGTGTTATCAGAGAGTTATGAAAAAATTGAAAACAAACTGGACTGACACAGAAGGGATATTCTTTACAGAAAATGAATGAACTGATATATTACATGGGGTGTCTGAATAGAAGGTAGCACCCGTTTCTGGGACCAGTACATAACAATGATCCACCATTGATATAGAACCCCCAAGGTATTTACTGGTAAATTAAAAGGTGGGGAATGATTCATGTTGGACATGTTGAAATAATAATGCTGATGGCTACATATGCATGTTCTAAGAATGTGCTAAAGTAGTTCTTTTA
The DNA here is from genome assembly GCF_019279795.1 of Protopterus annectens. Taxonomy (NCBI): domain Eukaryota; kingdom Metazoa; phylum Chordata; order Ceratodontiformes; family Protopteridae; genus Protopterus; species Protopterus annectens. The sequence goes on along the minus strand of NC_056734.1, from coordinate 898,992,591 downwards.
TAGGAGATGGCAATGGGAGAATGTCAGCTTACTTATAAGAATGTAAACTATAAGAATTGGAAATGTGTATTATTAGGCTGTGAAGGACATTCCTAGGGCTAAATGGAGGGGGAGATAGAGAGTGCAAATGTTATTTCTAGAAGGGCGGGTATATAGGTAACTTCCTAAGTTTTGAACACAGGAATCTAAATAGAATGGATAGCAATACTGATTTAAAAAATTTGCAAGTTTATAGTTGCAGCACAGAAAGGATGGGATCAAAAATACAAGGTTTCTCTTAGCTTGGGGGGGTTATATGGCTCTAGATTAGTTAATGGTAAACACAGAAAATGGTGGTTAACTTGATAGGGTGGAATGAGGAAGTTTATATTTTGCTTAATTTATCTGCTTACTTTTTAATGTTAGGTGTTTGTTGTTTATTACAAGGGCAAATAGTGTTTTGCATGATTATTTTTTTTTCAGTTTTCAATGTTGTGATATTATTTTCAAAGGCTTTGTTTTGTACTCTTTTTAAATGCTTTGAAATAAATAAAACATGGAAAGAAAAAATATATGATAACATTTTGGAGCATTTGTGAGCAAGCTAGGATCTGTTGGATGGTATATATATAAAAATTTGTGTCTGTTATCTTTGGAAAATGGATGGTTGGGACATGAAATTAAAATGAAAAATGGAGTAAAGCCAGGTTGCCACACGTGGTGTATTGTTTTGTTTGGTCATGAATGCAGTACAATGTGAGATGATAAGCCGTAGTAGTAAATGAAGAGTTCCAGAAGATAGGATTCATGTCAAATAAAGAAAAAAGCAATGGTTTGAAATTTATGTCCATGGAAATAGTTGGCTATAAGGAGGGGAAAAGAAAATTAATAAGAGAAGTACTGAGTAAGTGGAGAAATCTTTAAGCTATCATTTAAAAAGTCGGTCTTCGGATTTCAATATTGTTAGGTATTATTTGCTACAGGGGGAATAGTTTACAAGAACATTTGGTGAAAGTACTTTTGGGTATATATTTTGTTATATATGTAGTTTGAGGTGAAATCTGATAAAAGAGGGGTTGCATCTAGAAATGAAGAAAGAGAAGTATGCTAGTAATAAATGTAATATATTTTTGTTATTTTGTTTTGCATACTGAATAAAATGCATAGTGTGCTAAGCATGTTTACCTTAGAAAGTGCAGACATTTTGAAATGCATGCAAGAAGGCTAAAAGAAATATGTCATAAAGAATGCTTTATGTATATTTATTTGAAGATAACATGGAGGAAGTAAATGCTCAAAGAATGGAGAGAGCTAGCATACATGGCATTTAAGTATGATTTGTGGTATCAATACACTGATGGTTGGAAAACATCAAAAAGCAGCTTATGACATGGGGGTGGTGATCTAACAAAGTGGACATTTCAGGATGAAGCCATTTTTGTAACTTTTTAAGAAGATTGTCCCTCAGGAAATTAAGTGTAAAGAATTAAATTAAACATAACATTTTTACTGAAATAATGTATCTCATGAAATAATATAATGTAGAAGAAACACCAGAACATTTTTGGTGTTTCCTATTGTTAGTTTCTGTATTATATGTGATACAGTTGAAATCTCCTCCTACTAGAATATTACCTTTAGAAGTAGTAATAAAGTCTAAGTGCTTCTTAGCTAGTCCAACCCCCATATCCAGGAACCAGTATAAATTAACCAGGGTCCAAATTATATTAATAAACTTAAGTACATCTAAAGCCATGAGTCCATCATTATCTACATGTTTGTAAATGATTTGGGGATTTAAGAAAGTCTTTTTCCATAGAATTGTTACTCCTCTGGTCTTATTTTATAAGAAGATTGAGCAAGTATTGTGTATTCCTTAGGGTCCCACATAAATGTGTCATTTATTTTAAAGTGTGTCTCTTGGAGAAAAACTACTTGAGCCTTGTTTAGTTTAAGATACCTTAGTAGGTTAGCCCTCCTATATGGATTGTTTAAGCCATTAGTATTTAAGGATATCAAAGTTAAATCCATATCAGAATTCTTTAAAGATAACAAATAATAAAGGAACTTGTATTAATAGAATCCTGTATACATAATACTCTTCCTGAACAGACAACATAATATCAATTGTTATATTTCAATTTGTCTCAATCCACATAACTTTCCCCATGAAAGATAAAAGTAAAACAATTTATTCAGGCATTTCAAAACTAGAAAAACAGTTAAATAGCAAAAAAAAATAGCATATTTCACTCTGATATAAACTTTAATACACCTTATACATGGAATGAGATACATTCCTAATCTAGCAAACAAAACTAAATCTGCTAGACTACCTATCCCAACCATCAACCTTTGTTGGTTCGAGCCCATGAAAACAAAGTAAAAAATGGAGACTATATTATAAATTAAGAGAAAAACAGTAGTGATAAACAACTAATCAGATATTAATTCCAGTTATGTTTTAGAGATGAGTTACATACACTATTATTAGAAATACTAAACATTTATACAGTAATTATTCACTAAGGAAGCAAGATACATATTAGGATATATATAATCTGAATTTAGTGCTTAATAGACTAAGGAAACATTAGCTTTATTAACAACCTAAATGATTACCCAAAATACCTAAGCATGTCATCTGTATTAGTTCTAATAAAAACTTCAGAATGGCAGAACAAATCAAAGCATCATTTAGCATTTGTATTTACTTGCCCTCTGAATAAATCTTATTATGACAAACTCTCACTAAATAAAAACTTTCACAAGAATTAGGTGTTAGCACATAGTGAGTGTGTGTCATTCCCAAAAGATGTTAACATAGATTCTTAGAAATATTCCATAAGACATATTTGCCCTTAATTAACTCCTAAACTTTTGGAATAGCCAATGTTTAAATGACTGACTAAAGTCAATAATAATTAACTGGCATCAGTTAATATGACAAAATTAGTAAAAAAACATTATTTATATAACACTTACTATGGATAACTGGTCTTAAAAGTGAATGACTCAAAGACAGAATTAAGACAGAAATAGCTGTAAGTATCAACCATAGTAATAGGGTAATACTGAAACTCATAACTTGTTTGTTGTGTTATCACAAGTCATAGATATTACTGAGCTCTTTTCCTGTCATAAAGTACTAATATACAAAAAATGACTTTATAATAACTGAAAACATGACATCTGAAACATAAATAATATCTCAGCTACAATAAGAAAATCAACATATTAGATGCAAAGTAATTATAGTTCAATTATTCATACATATATTTATTAGGATTTAGTATGGTGTTTGAGTATTCTTACAGTTATTACCATTAGTCATAAGCTTCTTCTTCTTCTTCTTCTTCTTCTTTCGGCTGCTCCCATTAGGGGTCACCACAGCAGATCAACTGTTTTCATTTCTTCCTGTTCTCTGCATCTTGCTCTGTCACACCAACCACCTGCATGTCCTCTCTCACCACATACATAAACCTTATCTTAGGCCTTCCTCTTTTCCTGTTCCCTGGTAGCATCATCCTTAGCATCTTTTTCCCAATATACTCAGCATCCCTCCTCAGCACATGTCCAAACCAAACCATTAGTCATAAGCATTTCCTGTAAATGTATAAGCCTATACTAAACACTTGCTAACTGCATAGAAAAGTTATATATAAGGATCTATTTATAAAAAAACTCCAGTATATTCACTAGAAATAGTGGCTATAATTAAATGTTTACAAGAAGAAGTAACATTTCTGTATATATTTGATCACAAAATATAGTCACTATTATAAAAGGGGCACTTTTCTGTTAAACCCCTACCAATGCTTCGCTCTGCAGACACTTGCATTGGCAACGTGATTTCCTTACTACCAAACAGACCTTCATGTTTTCCCTCATCTTGGCAGGAAAAGTACCATAAAACAAACAAACCCAGGTGATTTTTGTAAAATGGTGTAAAATCTCTAACCTGCCTATGCTCGTCTGAAATACTATGCAGGAATCATAAATATCACTGACTTAACAAATCATTGCTCATTACAATAAATCCAACATACTCTCAGCTTTGTTTCGGACTACATGTGTTTTATTTTTATCAAAATAAAATGTGGACACCTCATATATGTTATAGACAAAAGGATAAATGGAAGGTAACTGTCTTCACAACATTGTAAACAGACAATGGACAGGCAAAGAGATGGATGACAGATCTCAGACACGTTGTTTAAAGAACAGATAGTAGACTATGCAATAGGCAGACCTCATCCTCATAAAAAATAATCTTCTTTACCTTATTTATTCAAGTGTGTAAAGAAAATGTTTGTCGGGAAATGAACTGCAAAGTAGAACTGCAGACACACTGACACGCAGACACTCAAACACACTTACACACACATATATATATATATATATATATATATATATATATATATATATGCATATATATATGCATGTGTGTATTTTTTATATAATACACCATCCAAAGCAGCAATTCCAACATGTTCTACTGTTTTGAAAATGTGTGAAATGATAACAATCATACATCCCAGGTCATGGATTCCTTGTATTAAACATTTACTGCAGCACGTAGCGAGCTGGTAGGGGTTTAATGGACATATCTAAGTGGGTGTGTATGTCTGAAAAAATTAACCATCCAAAGCAACAATTCCAAATTGTTCTACTGTTTAGAAGACATGTTTAATGATAAGATTCAAAAATCCGAGGTCATGGATTCCTTGCATTAAACATTAACTGCAGCACGTACCGAAGTGGTAGGGGTTTAACGGAAAAGTACCATAAAAGGAACCATGAATATGTTTGCAGACAGTGTAGCTCATAATTCTTGTAAAAGAAGCCTACTATGCTATATTAACCAATCAGAGTCCTGACATTCACAATTAGGCTTGCATATACACATTAGATGTAATGCAATCTGATTGGCATGCATAGAATGCATGATGTCATGAGCTAAGTAAGAAAGCTTCACTTCTTAAATTTCAAACTGCCATTTTCCCACCCAGCACACTACACAATACAGTTTCCTGACCTCACTTTAACTGTATCACAAAGTCTGCTTATTTACAGTAACAAATGTAAAGTTTAACTGTCAGATACTTCCAAACAGTAAAATAACATTCAATGCCAATGAGAGAGAAAACAGTACTTTAACCTTAAACTCTACAGAAAACATAACTTGTAACCATCTAAACACCTTGTGTCATAAAACATACAAGCATATAACTGTCAGAGAGTCCCAATTTATGTCAAAAGCCAGTAAACAGCTTATTGTTCACACAGGTACCAATATTTATTCTGAAACAATCAGAAGTTATAAATATTAAAGAAACTAATTAATATATACTAAATCATAGATATGGCCTTTTATCCCATGTATCAAAAACAGTTTTGATAAATTAATCTAAGCAGTGACTATGCCTGTGTAATAACTCAGAAGAACATTTAGCAGGGCAAAGGGCTATATATTATTTGAAATAAAGCATGTCATCTTAAGGTCATAAAAGCAAACACAGCTTACTGTTCAGCTATATCACTCAATAAACCAGTAATATTATACTAATATACTAAAAAGCATAAACAGTTATTTAATTTGTATATGAACAAAAAAGTATAGAAATGATAAAAGCAAAAAGAGAAAGAAAGACAATAAGAAAATTATTGTCATTACATACCTTACTTGAAAATTTAGCAAGTATAAAACAAATTAAAGTCCAGTTGCAGTAGATGCTTTGAGGGATTTAGTGGGAACAGTAATCTTTGACTCAGTTTTTTCTTTTTAACATCGGTCCGGGAAGATTTATCAGTAACTCTCCTCAGAGATGCAGATGCCCATTCCATATCTTCAGGTAAGGAAATAATGTTATTGTTTTAATAAAGGCAGTAGCTTCCTCTAGGACATTAAATTATCTCATTTCATTCTGATATAGAATTTTTATTCTGGCAGGAAAGACAAGCTGAGTTTTGATTTTATTCTGCTTTATCAGTTTTATTAATGGCCAAGCTTATTTCCTCTGTTCCAAAATCCTGGTAGAATAGTCATTAGTAAACCTAACTGGGTTTTGATTAAATTTTAATGGACTTTTCCTCCAGACAGATTTTAGGACCAACTCCTTGTCCAAATAAGATAGAAACTTTATGACTATTGATCTGGGAGGAGTAGAGGAGGATGTTGACACTGGCTTTCCTAAAGGTCTATGAGCCCTTTCAATACCAAAGGATACGTCTTCCTTTAAATCTAAAATCTCTGGAATCCAGGTATTCAGGAAAGAAATATCTTCTCCTTCAGCTCTCTCAGGGATGCCAAAAATCTTTATATTTGACCTTCTCTCCCTGTTTTCCATGTCATCCACTTTACTGAGAAGCCAAGTGTTTTGTTTGATAAGGAAATCTTTCTGGCTTTCTTCTTCCTTCAGTCTTCTATCAAGATTATTCAGCGATGCTTCTAAGTGTGTTATTCTGGATTGATGCTGCTGTATAAGTTCCTTGAGAGAATCTCTTTGTTTCTGACAATTTTACTTGAGGTTTTATAAATTCTCCTTAAAATCATCCGTTTTTAGTGAGAGTTCTTGTAGAACAGATGTCACTAGCTGCATTTCTTTTTTTAAAGTCATGTCAGAATGAGAAGTCTTTGGAGTGCTCATTTCCGCAAATTATATATTCTCCTTTATAATTTGACAGGAATAAACTTTCCTAAGTTCACCAAAGTTACTAATAATATAGTTTATACTTTCAGCTATCAATTCTAAGTATTTTTACTAAAATAAAATAAGTTATTTCCTGTTTTTTATACTAGTTTCATGGAACTCTGAAAACTGCTGCTTTCATTTGGCCATCTTGGCTCCAAGAATGCTTAATTTAGATACAATTTCATATGGCTATTATCCGAGAACAGACTAAAATATAGTAGAGAGCACAGATAACATTTTATTTTCTTGTTGATGGAATACTTGGATGAGGTAGACTTTACAAATGCTTTATAATAAAAAGAGTGATATGAAAGTGGTAGTTGAGCAGATTAAATTTATGTTATGGAAAAAGATAGGAGATATAAATATTGTGAAAATTTGATATAGTTTATTGCATTTTAGAATAATATTATTAAATAAAAATTTATAAAAAAATTTAAAAAATGAAGTCTGTAAAACAAATCATGCAAGATAATTTCTGTTTTGCTTGTTTTGCTTGTTTGTCTAAAATAAATGATTTCTTTTACATCGTTCTTTGCATGGTTTATACAGCACAAGACTTTAATTGTTTGAATTTGTTTAGATTTCCAATTATTATGTCATTTAAAGTTGGAAATTTACTTCTATTGTTTTTAGCCAGTACCATTGGATCATTTACATTTGCATGAGCTACCAGAAACTCAGGCAGATAAAAGCTTGATTTAATGTCTCATCTGAAGGGCACCATCCCAGGAATGCAGCGCTCCCACTTATGATGTACTACAGTGTTAGTATTAGAACACTGAGCTAAGGTCGAATATTTCTGAAGTGAAAAATATTCAAGAAACATAACATAAATTCATCATTCTCCTGCCTGCCTTCTTGCAGTAATATAGCTACTGTTTTGTTTATCTATCAGTGCAAATGTAGAGAATTCTTATCACCAATATAGTAACTTGATTTCTTTAAAAAAATACAGACCTGATGACTTGCTCACATTGTATAATGATGTATGGTGGGGTTCATTGAGTCCAAATAAACCAATGGACCATTTTGGCAATGTTTACTGTTATAAAAAAAAAGTTACCATCTTTGGTTGAAGGGGTTGGGGCAAGCCTGTCTCAACCCAGTTTCTTTGCATTCACCTTATTTTACATAACATTCTGAAAGATCAGACAACTTTTGAAGACGTTTGTTAATTTTGGCTTAGAGGACTTTTGAGATGCTTAGATGCAATAAACCATGCATTATTCATTTTGGCACAAATCCTAAGACTGAAGCAAAAAAATGCATAACTGTTACACCATAATATATCCCAGACATATTACGGTGTGACAACTGATTACACGACTTAGTAGGCATAACACAAATCAGGTAAACCCACAGCAGAATGCATTAAACTGCAAAAGTTAGCATGAAGAACTAAATTAGACGATTATCTGAAAATTCAATGGTGTGTAAGTTAATAGAGCTTACAGAAACATTTGTTTTCATAATAAAGTACTTATTCTCAACTGAAATGTTGCTTTTGCTTCTTTTCTAGATGCAAGTGAGTGCATAAGCTGTCCAGAAGATGAGTGGTCAAATGAAAAGAATGATCAATGTATCCCAAGACACATCGAGTTCTTATCATATGAAGAGCCTATTGGTGTCATTCTAACTACTGTTTGCATCTTGTGTACCTTGCTCACTGTTGTGATACTTTGTATATTTGTAAGCTACCGTGATACACCTATAGTCAGAGCTAATAACCGGGAGCTCAGCTATGCATTACTTTTTGCTCTTATGTTGTGCTTCTCTTGCTCGTTGCTGTTTATAGGCAGACCCACAAAGATGACATGCATGCTCCGTCAAGTTGCTTTTGGTATAATTTTTTCTGTTTGTGTTTCTTCCATTCTTGCCAAAACACTGACCGTGGTCATTGCTTTTAATGCCACAAAACCTAGCAGTAAGCTACGAAAATGGGTAGGCTCCAAGGTACCCATCTCTATAATACTGATGTGTTCATTACTACAGCTTTTAATCTGCATTTCTTGGGTACTGCTTGATCCACCCTTTCCATATTTAAATAGAACCTCAGACAATCAAAAAATAATTGTAGAATGCAATGAGGGGTTAATTATACTTTTCTACCTCATGCTGGGATACATGGGCTTCTTAGCCTTTGTGAGCTTAGTTGTAGCATTTCTTGCCAGAAAGCTTCCTGACAGTTTTAATGAGGCCAAATTTATCACCTTCAGCATGCTGGTATTTATCACTGTGTGGTTATCTTTTATTCCAGCATACCTCAGTACTCAGGGAAAGTATATGGTTGCTGTGGAGATATTTGCCATCTTGTCATCTAGTGCTGGGCTGTTCTGCTGCATATTTCTCCCAAAGTGTTACATAATTCTGTTAAAACCTGACATGAACTCCAGAGAAAATATGATGGGGAAGAAAAAGAATGCAATTTAATCATTTAATGTAAAAATTATCTGATTCAATCAACATTAATGAAATGACATCCAGTTTCAGAAGACATAAGATTCAAAAATACCACTGTCATCAGTACCCGTCCAGCTTCAATGTGATAGCACCACTAATTTAAGAGCATACAGATACGCTTAAGTAAATTGCAATTAACTAGCAAGCACAGTTTTGTATGTAAAGGTTGAAAAACACCGCTGCTGTATTTGACACATTTCTCAGACGCAATAAAGCTTTTAAATACATTGTCTTGTATATCCAGATGACAGCATCAAAAATGTCTGATGCAACATGAAGGATGGCTATATGATGGTTGACATGAGCTTTCATTTTTGGCTGAGATATCTCCATTTCATGAAAGCACTTACATGTATTTTTCTTCATAGGTAATTACTAGGCATATGGTTAAGTAGACTATTGAAGAGTCAATTTCAGTTTTTTAGCTGCCCAGGAGAACAATCCAGTTAAGAGACTTGGTCAGAGTCACACTGCAGGAAATGACGGCTGATAGAATCAAACCTTAAACTACAGGAAGCAACTCATTAACAGGTCATAGCTTTAATCATCTATTCTAACTGCCAGACAATCAGCATTAAGCTGCAGCATGCAGTTATTATATTTAGGAGAAATCTCTACTCAGCTGCTCATCTGTCAACAGAAAAAAGTAATCTTGATTTGAACAGCTTTTATGAGTATAAATTTTTCTGAAATGTATTTTTCCAAAAACATTATGTATAGACTAGTGACACAGTTCATTATCAAAATCTATAGGACTGTTATAAAAATAATAATGATTATGTTTTCAGTTGAAGTGTATGTTGAAAACTCATGGCTCATAGACATACCAAGAAAAGAAAATAACTCTTTTGTGCATTTTGTCTGTATATTAGCATAGGATAAAAGGAAACCACAACAATTACCTGACATATCTGATGCATAACTGAGTAAACAGCAAAAACTGAACTAGCTCACGTAACAAAAATAGCAAAAGCTGGTTTAAAAAACAAAGTAGAAACTGTATTAAATCACACCTTCAGTAAGCACTTTTGTCTCATAAATACACTGAGACTTATTCAGACTGAATGATATCTCACAAATACATACTTAAATAGTAAAATTACATCACATGATTTAATTGCCCATCGGTGCTTTAACCCTTCAAGTTTTAAATAAGCTACAAAGTCTTCTTGTTTGTTCAAACCTGGGAGCAACAAGCACTTAATTTGACCTGCCAAGAATATCCCAACCACCACAATTCATCCTCTGCATTAAATAGTCTTTCAGCCTGTTTAATATTTTAAAGAGAATATTATTAAAGGGCAGCTTATGTGAATAAGCAATTTAACAGTGAGAGATTAGGATTTTGTGGAAGAGGGATTAAGCTTTTGTGAAAAATTGATTAGTAGAGAGTATCCAAAAAATAGTGTTTGATGTTTTTTCTGAAGTAACTAGACTCAAAACTAAAGGAAGGATGAAACTGTTAAACCTAAAGAAAAGGATTTTAAAACAATGTTGCCTTTTCAATATAGTATTGACTCTGCAGCTATTAAAAACATAATTTATTAATAACTGAATCATTTTTACTGAAAATACTGAAAGTATGAAGGTGGTAGGTGAATGTCCATCATTCACACAAAAGAAGGGTAAGAGTTTTAAAAATTATTTTCAAGCAAAATTGAATATGCCTAAGGCTAAGTGTTTTAAAAAGGGGAATGGTGCAATGCTTGAATTGTAACTTGTGCGATTTTTTTGTACACTGAAGCCAACAATATTATAAATAATAATAAGATTAGGGTAAAGGGATTATTTACATGTAATTCTAAATCTGTGGTCTATTTAGTTTTTTTGTGTTTCATGCATGACTTTTCATATAGGTAGGTCTATGAGAGAATTATATTAAAGGATTTATGAGCATGAGCATGAGCATGAACATGCAGTTCAGATAGGCAATGAAAGAAATGCTTTGGGTAAACATTTTAAAAATGGCAGTTGCAAAGTTGCTTTTAAGTTTTTGGTGTTGGATGAAGTTAAAAATGCTGAAAGACTGTTTAAAGCAGAGGATGAATAGGGGTGGTTGGAATATTCTTGGCCAGTCAGATTAAGTGCTTGTTACCCCCCCCCCCAGGTTTAAACAACCGAGAAGACTTTTAGCTTATTTCAAATGTAAAGGGTTAAAGCATTGATTGACAATTAAATCATGTGATGTAATTTTACTATTTAAGTATGTATGAGTGAGATATCTTTCTGAAGATCTCGCAATGTATTTATGAGATGAAAGTGCTTACTGAAGGTAGGATTTAATAAAGTTTCTACTTTGTTTTTTAACCGACTTTGGTTATTTTTATATCTGATGCATAGTCAACCAATACTGAGATGATGGAAAAAAGTATACTGTGAGGTTTCTGCTGGAAGAAAACTAAATGTACCCACAGAGCTAATGCTAAGGTTCTAATACTTGCAGTTAATTTGATTAAGCTTAGCTACACAATAACAGACACTCAGAAATACACAGCTCTACATATAGTTGAGGACAGTCCATCCATTTAGTATCCCCAGAGGACTTACTTACTAAATGGAACATTTGGCTGAGGTTGCATTATTTTTTCAGAAATGTTCCTTCTACATGACCCTATACTTCCTTCTCCAGCATTTGTCTTCTGACTCTGTTCCTGACAGATAAAGATGGCCCTTGTACTGATTGCTCATTTAGACATCATGTTAATTTTGTGTCAGATCTGCCCTGTACATACTAATAAAACATTAGAAAGCCACCTTTATTAAAACAGGCAAACGGGTCCTTCAATAAATGAAACAGGGATGATATTCTCAAACACGCATGTGCAAACACACACACACACACACACACACACACGCACACACACACACAGATGAATATTCACATGCACTCCCACATATACCCAAACACACAGTACACTACATTGAAAAAAATAACCTCCAGTAAAACTAACTACTATTCAAAGCTGATACAATGCATATTGACTTAATTCATGTCTCCATATATATATATATATATATATATATATATATATACATGTATATATATATATACATGTATGAATATGTATACAGAAGATATTTGGATAGATAGACAGATAGATAGATAGATAGATAGATAGATAGATAGATAGACAGACAAACTAAAAAATATAGCCTGAGAGACATAGTAAAAGTAAAAATCCATCTTAATACTATCTAGTATATACTTTATCCCTCAACAGATTTCACTTCATAATGAAGACTTCTTATGAAGTCTTAATAGATAGGATGAAATTATTAAACTACAGTGAGTTTGATGAATTCTTTCAGGTATTTGGTTTATTAATAGCCATTTGGTTATGATCACCAACTTTATCATGATCCTCTATGTATTAAAATGACATTAACATTTTTCATAAATATAGTAGATTGAATTATGTAAGTAAATTTAAGATTATATTTAAGTATGTGGGCATGCTATTCATCTGAAGAAATGGCACTATATTAACATGTAAAACAGCTACTTGATTTATTACTTTCATTGGTAACTGTCATCATGTCTGATTAATTGGTCACTTTATTGTTGGCATGTTTCATTACTGTTATATTAATATATTGCAAAGATGTCCTTTGTTAAATATCGGGTATTATTTTGCAAATCGAATACTTTTAAGTTCACTGATTTTTTGTCTTTAATCTAACCCTTGTTTTCTAGGTATAACTGACCAGTTGTATTTGAATGTTTACAACTTATAGACTGCATGCTTCACATTGTATTCAATACAATTTGAAAAATAATGAATTACTGTTAACTTACAGTATCAAAGGTAGAGCAGTGTATGCATATTTTCGATGTAATATATACTCCATTGGAAAATGCTACCATTAAGGATTTTTCTGCTAGTGATGCTTATTATTTTTGCTGTAGGTGGATTGGACACTCTAAATTGTCCCTAGATGTGAGTGTGTGTGTGCCATCTGTGACAACTTGACACCGTAAAACTCCATTGCCAATCATGAGCAGACAGGTGATCTGCTGTGGCGACCCCTAACCCAGAAAAGCCTAAAGAAAAAGAAGAAGAAAAAATATGAGAAAAAAGGAAACAAGCACTAGCCATTTTTTTCTTCAAATGTCTGTGTCTTTGATCACTGAACTTCCTTTCATTACCACTGACTGTGTTTTTGAGCACATACTAATTAAATCTTCATTTCACTGTTTAGGAGTCTGCAGTCATGACCAGAATTCATAGACATACACTTCAGCACAGTGCAATGCTAACAAAGCACATGTTTGCAATATATTACTATAATAATATAATAAACTAGTGTGCAAACTAATTATGAATAGCTAAGCAGGAACATACTGCGTAAGCAGGCATATAGCTGTACTTTAAGAAAGTACCCAAGGTTGGAGGGAAACGTCGTAAGTAAAGTATAATTATGTAGCCATCAGTATACCTAACTGAGCAAGGCAGCATCCTCACATCTCATGTGAGTTCCTGCCGTTTTTAATTTCTCCAAGTCTTTTGGGTTTCTAATACCATGATGGGAATGCACCCCATTCCTAAGTCAAAGTACGATTAAAGTTCATGAAATTAGTATTGTTTCACTTTTTGATGTTAGCCAAAAGTGCTCTTTGCAGCACCCGCAATGTGCCCAGTAATGACTCCTTCTGTAATTTGTATGGTGCTACATGAATTGGTAACATATCTAAATACGACTGCAATTTTTTTTTTATAAGACCAGTTGCTCCTACCACTGTTGGAACTGTCTGGGTATCTTTCTTCCACGTCTCTCGTTTCTGCCTGCAGATCGAGGTATTTTCTGACTTTGAGTTTCTCTGTATGCAAGAAACTGTAGTCACTAGGTGTGACGATTTCAATGATCAATGCTACTTTTGTCTTCTTTTCTTGGACCACTAACTAACTCTAACATCTATCTTTTGGACTGTTGGTATTGGGTTATCACATGTGATGTAAACTTCATCATTTTCTATGATTTTCATGTTTCCAGTGTTTTTCAGCCACTTTGATACCATAATGTTTGCACAATCTCCAGTGTAACAATCTCGCCACATTATTATGCCTTTCAGTATACAGTCCCTCTGCCATTAGAGAGTCGCAACCAGCGACTGTTTCCAATTCAGTTCCACAAAACCTACATATGTCTGTTTCTCCCACATGTTCAATGGACTTAGTAAACCAGCATGTATGTAGCCCACTGTCTTGGGCTGCCAATATTAACCTTTCATTTCTTGATGTAAATCTACATCTCCTTAACCATTCCTGCATTCGTTCTTGATCAACATGAGGCTCTTCCAGAAGTTTTCTATACTTGCAACTATATTTATGTTTTTCCACATTTCTTGCCTTCTCATCTGATCCTTCACCTTATATTCTTTCTTTTATTTTTTAGCACATTCAGTTGCTGCCTGATTTTTATCCACTTCTGGTTTGATTTACATTCCTGCTTGACGTTGATATGCTTCTGCTAAATTAAGCAGAGATGTCATCTTAGATTTATTCTTCTCATGTTTCAAAACATTCACCACATTTGGATCTTGTGAGGTCAGTAGATATGTGTGGAGTCCCACAATTGCAGATCTATACATGTAATCAATTTCAAGGAGGCCCTTCCCTCCTTCAGAACGGGGAATATATAATCTTGGTATGCACTGATTTTTATAAATCATTTGGTGAGCATGAAACATCCTTCTTGTTTTGATATCCAGTCTATCCAACACTTTTTGGGGCCAGTCAATCACTCCAAAGGTATAAGTTAGGACAGGAAGAGCAAATCAATTTATAGCTTGGATCTTGTTCCTAGGTGTCAATGGTGTTTACAGGATTAATTTAAGTCTTCTAAAGTACTCCTTACTATGCTTTATTTGCATTTGCTCATGTTTTATTACTGATCCTTCATCAATTCCCAAGTATTTATACATGCCCTCTTGCTCAAGTTCTTTTATATCACATTCTTGTCCCAAAGTGATGTTTTCCTGGTGCTCCAATTTTCCTTTCTTAAAGGTTGCTTTTGCACATTTCTCAAGACCAAATGACATTCCAATATCATCTGAAAAAGTTTTGACAACCTGTAACTGTGCTTTCAATTCCTCATCTGATGAGCTATACAATTTTAAATTATTGACGAAGAGAAGATGAGAAGTCATTAGACTTTGTTGTTTTCTAGAAGCCAAATTATAGCCATGACCTAAGCTGTTAAGTAAACAGCTTAATGGATTAATGGCAAGGCAAAATAGCAACGGTGACAGGGAGTCACCCTGGAATACCCCCCCCCTTTTTTTTTTGTTGGAACAGCGATTTTTTTCCCTAGGACAAAAATCGCTGTTCTGACAGTTCGAAATTGTAAGCTTTCGCTTACATAGGGTCGATTAATCACCATTCACTTTTTTAAGTGTTAGGTGATCTAATATAGACCCTGCACATACATATAGTGACATCAATGCCAGGCAACCTTTACAACCTTTACCTATCCATGTATTGGCTGTGTACTACTTGCATCAGACAGAGCCAGTCCTGAACTAAAACTGTTGCAACTGCTGGATTTATAAGGTAAGTGCTGAACCTGGAATGTGTTGTGTAATAATATGAATGACTGGCATATCCTTGCATGTTGTTGCTTGGTAGTGTAAGCAAGTTTTCAAGGATTGAGACAGCTGGGTGCCATAGTCCTACTTATACTAAAAGGCAACAGAAAGATAATATGCATAACTATCACATAACTACAGAATAACTGTTCCCAGATAAAAAAAGTTAGCATTTCAGTATTACCTACTGGAGAAACATAAAACAGTGTAGAGATGTAAAACATGAACAACAGGCTGGATGCAAAAAAGGAGAGTAACAATAGCAACATGTCCTTGTTTATACGGTAACAGAAATGCAGCTTTGCTCCCCCACCCCCAAAAGAACAGGAAAATAACACATTTTGCTAACAAACCATCTTTGAAATGCTAGAAGTGCTATCAAATGAACTGTCCCTAAAACATGTCTACAGATTTAACATAGAACGTTCCATTTTAAGGTATTGTCACTCATGTATACTTGTGAAATGCCATGGCAAACATGTCCACACCCTCAGTACACTTCAAACTAATGCATACAGATAAAAGTGCAGCCTTTGCTAATATCTATCTCTCTCTCTCTCTCTCTCTCTCTATACATATATATATATATATATATATATATATATATATATATATATATATATATACAAAACTGACAGCATGCAAGCATACCTTCTCAAGTTCAATAATCTTCTGTGCAGATATACCCCAA
The DNA here is from genome assembly GCF_019279795.1 of Protopterus annectens. NCBI lineage: Eukaryota > Metazoa > Chordata > Ceratodontiformes > Protopteridae > Protopterus > Protopterus annectens. The sequence goes on along the minus strand of NC_056734.1, from coordinate 898,976,177 downwards.
AGTAATAGCCTCTTTTCTGTGTTCTACACATAAACAAGTCTCCTCACCTTCAGTTTCCTTAGCTACATGGTTGCTTTTTTAGGGTGTAGATTCAGAGCTGTCAGCACAGTGAAGATGCAAGTGAGGTGTGAACTCATTAGAACTGCTGAATCCCAAATACTTGGATCTGTGAATCAGATGTAAACATAGTGCAGGCACTCCCTCAGCGTTTGTTTTTAATGGATTGCAACTGTGAATGACTGCTGGTAGGGAGAATGAAAACACAGCAGCAATGCAGACTGCCCTGCACCTAGTGGATGTGTCAGGTTAAACTTGCAAGGTGTTAGATGTAATTTTGTCAAGGCTGGAAATATAAGTAAGCAGCACACAATTCACAAGTACTGTTCTGTAACATCCAACCTCCCCTTCATTTGTTGGCAACTGCATATTATATTATTGCCATTTAACATCCTCAAACATTTTAAGGACAATACTATAGAATGGCTTACAGACTGTATGTCTCAGATTATTGGTCAGATGAGAGAAGAATGAAAAACAAACACAGAGAGGTAAGAAAGATCTGCATATTTGCAAGCAATACTCGCAACTCACTGCACTACATCCAAAATTAATAAATGTATAAATAACTGTTATGTGATTTCATACTACTGTTGATGATGTTGCAGTTGGTTGTATGCAGAATGATTTCAGATCCTTGCTGCAAAGGTGCTTGTGTGGCAAAGTAGGATAAGGCACCCTTACTGTGTCCTGAAAATTCTTCAGAGTGAGAGTTCAAATTCAGGCCTATTTAGAAATATTTCATGTGTACTAACATTTTGGAGTGTGTATGTCATAGACTGCTTCTCCTCATTTCAAGTACTTTTCCCTTTTTTTTCTTTTTTATTCTTTTTTGAGGGGCAGTCTTTACACAATATGTGGTGTAGTACAAGCAGAGGAAATGGCGAAAATGAATATCAGATTTGGCTGTGCTTATTTCGTTTGCTCTAAGTGAGGCAATGGGCAAAACTGACTAGTTGCCCACCCAGGAAACAGACAAAACACTTGCAGAACACTTGCAAACAGGGCATCTGTAAAAGGGCAAAGGTCAAAAACAATACATTGTGGCAATTTTTGTTTTCCATCACACAACTGCGCTTAGCGGCATTGCAGAGTGATTAGCAAAGTTCCCCAACAGCTGCAGCCATTGAATACCTGCAGACAGGACTCAGACAGCCAATAATTGAAACTGCATACATTCAATTAATTCTGTTAGGCACCGTGCAAACATGTTAAGCACATTGCATGGAGGTTAACACAGCGACCTTAAGAATGATTAGGAAATTAGGAAATGTAATGGTACTGGTCCTGTGGCAGCAGCTGCAAGTGTAGGGCTGTTGTACAGATTGTTCTGGGTTATAGAACAGGGTGTGCAGCCTATTTTTACTGTTGTAACAGTGCAGTTTATAGTAATGAACTGAAACATAGACAAACGCTATGTCAACATTCTTGTGGCAACAGGTGTAACTGTAGGACTGCTATACACATGGTCCTGGGTCCTAATACAGGATATTCCATACAATTTTACTGTTGTTCCACTTCCCATTATATTCACTGTCACTTATAACACTTCAAATAGTGGAGCTAATATGATTTATATGTATGAGGGACGAGACACCATTATTGTGTTTTCAGATGTATGACTGACAGTATACTGTCTACTGTATTTCTGTAAGTATAATTCTTCATTCCGGACTTGTATGGTCTTCACAATTACATAAGACTCATACATAACTGGATCTATATCTAGATATGTCAGGTAACTGGGTAAGTAAGGAAGCAAATGCAAAATGGACTCAAGAGCCAGAATAGTCCCCATCAGAAGCCTTTGGCTGTGATGCTTTACCAGGAGTCTAATAAATATCCTGGACTCCTGGATACCCCACCTCTGTGCCCTAAATGTGGCTCACATATACATATATATCCCTGTACTGGCGTCTCTTACACTTCTGCCTCCCCAGCATGTCTGTAATGAGTAAGTAGATAAAAGTCTCCACCCTACACTATTATTCCTTTAACAAATTGTGATAGTTATTCTCATATTTCCTTTAGATCCTGGAGGAGGGACTCGGTGGAGGGGGATCTATACATACTTCTCATTGTAAGAAGGAGTTCCTCTGGTCTAACTTTTATAGCGATAAACATTCCCTCCTCAGCACTAAGTTGTCTTATTACCTTATGTCTAAAGTTGTAGCCCATTAATATTCCTACCCCTCTTTTCCTTGTATCTCTTTCTTTTGCTGATGCAACTACTGACTATCTGAAATTGGCCAATTTACAAAGCAGTATGAATAAATGTTTTTCATGGGGAACATTGCCTGGGAAGACTCCTTTATTGTGTATCTCATTATTTTTTCCAATATGGCCAGATTACCCAGTCCATTTATGTTCCACGATATTAATTTCGGCATTAAGGCCTATCGTAGTTTTACACCCACTCTTTTCTTCTCCTTATGTGTTTTCTTCCCCCTTTCTGGAGTGACCTATTGACAGGGATAGTCATTTTCTCTGACAGGGTTATAGTCCAACCTAATTTATGTAACTATATACAAATGAATTTTTTGACACTATCACACACCTTTCTTTGCAACAATTTGTTGTCCTCCAAGGTTTGTTGACCCAAATGGAACATACAGTATGTTGGTCTAGATAGTATTCACACCACTGAATTGCACTTGTCAAAAATCCCATCAGTTTTGTCTACCCACCCCCAGTCAGTTTAACATTGCAAATTAAGTTAGCAAGCAAACTGAACATTTAAATGTCCATTATTTCGATCTTCCCCAACATGCTAATCATGAGTGTATCACTTATCATGGCTGTATTACCCCTCTGGAATAGTTCCCTGCCTCCCTAGATGTTATTATCATAGACATTGCAAATAATAAGATCATATTCTTCCTTGTTATGGTGAGATCTCTAGTTCATTGTCTTTTATTTTGGCAGAGGATTGGTGCTTGAACATAAGGAAGAGCTTCAGCTTCTTCGACAAAGTCTCCTATTGTAAAACACGGCCACCACCAGATTCCTGCCTATTAACCACACACATTTCCACAACTTCTCTCAATACTCTGAGTGCACTGTTAACTTTTAAAAAAGTCTTTAGTCCTGTAGGGAAGAAAACCTTAAAGCTGGATGAATGCACTTTGTTCAACTTCTCTGCTCTGTGAAATTGCATTGCTGATATGAATTTGGCTCTCCTTCTCCATATCTTGACTTTGTAGACTTGTTCCTCAAATACACTGGTCTCTCCATAACAGATTGCCTTCCATGATTTCCATAGCAGTGTTAACATGTGCTCCTTCAAATCATCTATGCAGAAGAGAAGAGGAGAGGAGAATGAACTGCAAGGGAAACTTCATGCTTGCTGGGTTGTCTGGAATTTAAATGCAGTGAGCCAACTAGATATGTATCTTACCCTGTTGCATTCCCAAGCAATTTGACAATAGTTTCCTGACAAACTCTATCCGATCTCATCCCTCCAGTCTCACCAGAATGCTCATGGGACATGCATTCTTGTGTCATGATTTCTCCTCAAAATGAACAAGCTGACCATCCAGATGTTATGGTTTTTCATAAATCATGATTAACATCTGTATACATAGATAGGACTCCTTTTACTTCTTCCAACTTCTTTTCCAGCTATGAAATGTATTGAACCAAGTTATTCTGTATATTCTGTAACTTTTCCATTATAAGAAGTATGTCTGAGTTGGGACTCACTCACAGATTATTTGTACCCTCTGATTACTTTCTGTGTATTATTTCTCTATACCACCATCATCACACCTAGTGTAGCATTCTCACCCTCAGTAATTTATCACTATTTCCTTTATTAATAGGATTGTCCTCTGCAATTTGACACCCAGCTTTAATCCTGCAACTTTTCCTGGTTTATGGGTTGCCTTTATACATATATATTAACCACTAGATCGTACTGTCCACCAGGGAAGCAAGTGGTCGAACTTCCTTACTCTTCTTCCATCACAGGAGGTTCAGTTCCTCCATCACAGGAAGTTCAGTGACAAACTTAAAACTGAGCAGCACATCAATGCTGTTGTCAAAAAATCTGCAAATTATGAGCAGGCCATATCTCAATGGCCATAACAGGAAGGTAAGTGCAACATCCCTCTTACATATGCAGGTCTGTTATGTACATCTGCAATGGTCACTAATCTTCAAACTGCACTAATGAAGAAGACTCAGCATTGCTATAATAAAATAAGTAAATTTGATCCCAAAGGGATCCTATCACTGCATTCCATTGCAGAACATGACCTACCATATCACATACCATGTTCACAACTCATAATGACATATAAAATACTATACCATCCCTCAAACACCTCAGACATTAGTAATATAAAAAATGTTACAAACCAAAAACAAACATGCTATCAAAGGGCCAACAACTAATAGAAACCCAAAAACCCAGTAAGTTACATGGGGACTCCATATACTCTCTTAGCATAGCTAGATTACGAAAAAGCATTCCCTTTGCAGTCAGGCAAACAAACAACCTCCTCACTTTTAGGACTAGCCTCAAACTGCATCTAAATCATACTAGAATCTGCAAATGATCTGAATTACAAGGATAAAATGCCAACTACCTGAAAATTTCTTTTTAGTTATTAAACCATTTCTTCAAAACTGCTTTTATAAGTCTTACTGAGGTGAGTTTATTTCATTCCTCTCCGATGAAATATATGCTTTATTATTCTCTTGTTACATTACATATCAACATAAATATATAAATGTATATCTCATTACTTTATTAGGGTACAGCTATGTATAAAGAGTTTCTCCCCTGAAAGCTTCCGAACCCGTATATATTTACCTTACAAAACTTACAACTGCAAAAGAAAAAAAAATGTACCTCTGATTGTCTACTGTAAGAAATGTTAATCACTAGCATGATGTCCTGTTGAGTGTATATATGCTATATATGTTTGTTAATCATCAGCATGTTGTCCTGATGTGTATATACGCCATATGTATGTATGTTCTACTTCTTTTTACTCTCATGTAATGTATTGTAATGTGGAGCATTTCTCCCCGGGCCTCCGCTGAAAATGGACCTGTGTCCAGTCGGACTTTACCAGTAAACAAATGTAAAATAAATAAAAATTTAACTTCCAAAGTCAGTGATGCTGTTACATCTCTATTGATAATTTCCTGCTCCAGTGATGTTCTGCAATATGCACCAATATCACTTCTTAGAACTTACTGCATTTACAACTTTGTGTGAAATTTCCTGTTTATTCCATTTTAATGAATTCCATTATTTTTTGTACATCCTTCTTCACAACTTGTTTAGACTTTTTAATATTGTACACCTACAATTACTTGAAGCTTTTCTCCACAAGCATCATATGAAAATGGGCAATGTATGCTGCAAGATTTTCCAGGTTAATAATAACAATAATAATAATAATAGTAATAATAATAATAATTATAATAATCATAATACAAATAATAATAATCACTATTAGTATTAAATAAATAACTTGATAACTAACAAAATAAAAAAATAAATAAGGAGAAAAAATACAGAATTTTTTCTTGGAGGCCCTGTTCAGCTATTTCTGCAGGTTTCAGTTAATTACTAAAATTCCATTTATAAAGATCAGTTGTTTATAAATTGTATAAAAGGCTGCCTCTTACCTCTTCACTCTCACCAGAGTTCTATTGTTAGGATGCTTATAGATCTCTTTACATTACCAAATTTGTGAACAACATTGCATGTGCACACATACACATCCTTCTAATACAACAATATTTAATGACACTTGTGGAAATTACTCTTTATTAAAATTGGCTGCAGTACAACAACAACCTAAATTCCGCAATTAATAGCTAGTGTTTATTATATAAAAATTCCTTTGTGGGAAACTCAGTGTTTGACAGAAGGTGTAGTTTAGTGAATATTAAATGTGCATATACACAGTAGTAGCTGTAGCTTAATAGCTCTAACATACACACATTTTGCTTGGCCAAAAATAATGCATATTTGTTTTAACTTTCTAAAAATATATGCCAAAATGCCAATAAGTACTGTCTAGTATTTGTCCACTACTTCAGTACACAATCGGTTCATAATTTATTTCGCTGCACTCCAAATGTTTAAACATAACCTAGTGATTATAGTGAGCTAGAATAAATTTTATATTCACATAGCTACCTTTGATTTTGTTGCCTACCCCTAAATATTCAAGTAAATCTGACTGTGGTATGTAGTATATTTTATATAATATGTTGTAGCATGCAATCTATTATTTCAGCTTGATATAAGACTCAGCAATTAAGGATGACACCCTTATCTTATTACTTACATAAGCAGAAAGCTTAGAACTAGCTGAGATGTAATATATTTTTTCATATGCACATAGAGTGAATTACTAGTGTGGCACAGTGCTGCAGCAGATAGTGCTGTTGCCTCACAGCAAGAGGTTCTCTGGTTCAATTCTTGGCTAGGGTGCTTTCTATGTGGAGTCTGTAGATCCTCCCTGTGATCTTATGGGTTTCCTCTGGATGATTAAGTTTCCTCCCATATTCCAGATTGGACACTCTAAATTGGCCATAAGTGTGAGTGTTTGTGTAAGAGTGTGATATATAACAACAGCCACAGCAGGGCTAGATTCTTGGTGGTGTGAAACTTGGCTCCAGATGACTGCCCCCGTTGGGGTGACACCCTGACCCCATGTGCAAAAATGGGAAAAAGAGGTTATGGATGGATAGTTATAGCGAATTATTCTAATTTTCACTTTCATATTAAAATAGTGTGACTTATGCACTGAAAAAATATTCAGTTTGCAGGAAGAGTAAAGTATGCTACCATTTCTGCAGAGTATTCACTATTTTGTGAATTGTAGCTACTGCACTTAACACTTTAACCATTAAAATGATAATAGTGTTGCAATGTAATAAACCTTTAAGAATTAATAAAACATTTGCCAGTTCTGTGCTGAATGTCATACCTGAGTCTAATTTCAGCAGCATTAAAATTATTCTAATGCAGGCAGTTGTTATATTCTGCTTAAAATGCTAAGCAAAATTGCTGTGACTACAATGTAATACAATATATTCTCTGTGGTGCAGGAAGTTAATTTGCCCAACATCACTGCAGACAGTGATTAAACTGTTCGGTACAAAACAATTAATTATGAATGCAAACTGTCTTTTAGAAAATCAGACATAGTAAACAACTTTCAATATTCTACTTACTGTAGTAAAAACATTTTTATTGTAAGGCACTTGTGTGAAAAGAGGATAAACTCTGTTCAGTAATATGTATTAAACTGATAAAAAAAAAAACTGTAGCTCTAGTTCGCTGTCAATAACCTCCTCATCTGAAATAATCTGTACTGTAAACTCTTAAATATAATACGTACATACTGTCTCATACTAATTCAAAGACATTGAACTTTGAAATATATACAAGACTGCTGTAACAAATCATTTTCTGACATTTATGCATTTTACTTCATATGATTTGGAGCATTGTGGTGGTGCTGTGGTAGCGTTGTCACCTCACAGTAAGACATTGCCCTGTTCAATTCTCAGCTACAGCGTCTTCTGTGTGGAGACATGTGTGAATGGGCGTACCTTTGTTGAAGGTTGTGCGTCAGGGCTGGCAACTCGGCACGTAAAAATCTACTGCCAATCATTAGCGGACCGGAGTTCTTCTGTGGCGACCCCTAACCGGGAAAAGCCGAAAGACACAACAACAACATTATTTGGAGCATTGTGAGTTTCTCCCTGGGCCTCTGCTGAAAATGGGCTCTGCCCCAGTCAGACTTTCCTGTAAACAAATGTTAAATAAATAAGAAAACAAATTATATTTCACTATATGAAGACACAATGAAAGCTGTTCCATCTAGGATGCCTTTAAGTAGATGAAAGCAAGACAAATGGAATTATTCAGTTGTAGATGTTTGAAAATGTACACTGTTTTAAAAGCAATTCCAGATGTTGAAAATTCAACACCTGGATCTGCAGATTTTCTTTCCAGTGCCTTTGGAAACCTTTGCTCTGACTGGACTGATTTTTTTTTAATTCACTGCCAATGTATTAAACACTTCTGCTACTTTGCTATTGAAAACCCAGGACTCTTTCTTTTCCCATATGAGTTGCCACTCTGTCTCTCTTTCTCTCTCTCTCTCTCTCTCCTAACCTCTCCTGTCATGTGGCATTCTACTCAGTTCAAAACTGACAGCCGTGTTACAGAGATCAATGTGCCTTAATAAAAAACAGTACCAATGGGGACAATATCTGTAGATTTAAGCAGAGTTATAATGTCAACCTCGTGAGAAGCAAATGTCCTCTGCTTGCATATCAGTGCACATTTCTCAGATGATTATGCTCCAACGGAAGTAGCTTAACAGCAAGCTTTCACAAACTGAATGTATCAATAAATAACTATGAGTTTTTTAGCATTATTAATGTTATTATCACTTAGTCGCTATGGTTACTACTTGCATATGCTTCACTTCTACTTGCAACTAGATGTAGCGTCTTTTCAAATGTTTCTCAAGATCAGCATATAAATTTGGCATTATATGATGTAAAATGTAACTGCCCAAGTAGTGGCCTGTGCAACAATATAGCTTCCAAAAATTAAAGGTCAGCAGTAACAGTAAACAGGTCATTATAATTAGGATAAAATAAAGCAGAACTAATGAAATAGACAAAAATGGAAGCATAGTGAATGGTTTATGCTTTTGCCGAATGTCACTCATACAGCCAGGAAGTCATTGAGGAGGTTTTGTAGCAAGTAGGGGCAGCTATACAATCTCTGAAGCCAACATCTGCAAGTCAAACAGACTTTACAAGGGATAAAAACAGGTTCTATGGATGTAAAATGATGGCAAGTGGTTATGAGCCCTCATGTACAGAAGAAAAAATATATAGTTAATAATACAGTAACAAGGGTCTTACCAGGAACCAAAGCCCAAATAAGTAAGGGGCATATAATTGGTAAACAAGGGGCATAAAATGGTCAAAGTACCTGGTATAAATAAATCTATGTTACACAAGAGAAAAGTAACTTCTGCAGGATCAATTATCAGTTGAAAAAACTGAGAGAGGTCATACTGAGTCAAAGCTTATTAATGAATGAATGATAGTAACTCACAGTGAAAAAAGTGAGTAAGAATGTTTTACAACAGGAAAAATCACTATTAACTAAACACATCCCACAAGCACTCAAAGAAAAGGCATGACTAGGTCAATATATAAACATATTTGCCATTTTAAAAAAATACATACAGATCACCTAAGAATTAAATCTTAAGGCAAATGGTGTGGTAGCAACTTTCACAGCCAAATTATAAAATTAGAGATTTAAGACAAAGGGCACTTGTTCCAAGGAGTTTGTTTAATTTTTAAGGGTTTACATGTGGAGAGCAACCCCACAGCAGACCTCCCCCTCATTAATTGTCACAGGATAATATGTAGAGTATACCTTGCTTGACCAGGTGAAGGGTTTTTGAGTGTGATAAAATATTCTCTATGTAAGAATAAGACTAGCCACTGATACATGTACTAAAGCAGCGTAAAAGCAACTTTGAGTTAAATAAACTAGCCAGATTGTACCAGGCAAGTACTGTTGAACCTATAATACCAATGTAGAAGAGAGCTAGATCATGGTCAAATAGGACCCTAGGTAGGGTAATTGAATACCCCTCCAATCAGGCTTGACTGATCTGTGCACACACTTCTTGTGGTGACAGGTATAGGACTTGACTGCTGCTCTATATCTGTACACTCAGTTTGCTTAAAATCCATTATGGTGCAGATGCCTTAAATCTCCTGTGGTTTTCTAATGGGACTTGCCACTACCAAACATTAGCGGACCGGAGTTCCACTGTGGCGACCCCTAACTGGGATAAGCCGAAAGACACAACAACTTGTGTAATGGAAGTCATCCTAACTCTGAGGTTTCCAGGACTTGCTGTGCTGCTAAATCTCTGGCATCCTGGTTCTGTGTGGTGACAGAAGTTGTTGTACTGTATCTCCTGCAAGGACCTAAAGGTAGTGATAAGTTAGAGCTGGGTTTTACTTTTCATATTTAGAATTAATTTTTTTTAGGGAAGACAGAGCCCCCCCCCTCGAAGCCAGCACAGGACCCCAGTCTTGGTAATGAATGCATATTTATGCATTTTTGCGGATCTGTACTGATAACTCACTGTTTAGATGCATTAGAAAACAGAGGTAAAGTAAGAAGTGAAGAACACAGGTGTGACTTATACGTTCAATCTTTTGGAGGTGGGAAATGAGAAAAAAACAAGGTGAGTGTTTTACATGGACATATGATGAAAAAAATGAAAAGATGTTTGGGCAAGTAGTCATAGGGAGCATGATACAGTATGGTTTCTCCAGGAAACAACAGAGGTAGCAAGTGGGGTACAGCTGATGGTAAGAATAGGCATCTACAAGCTACCCCATTGAGAACTACCTCATCAAAGTAGCATAAAGTAGGAAAATGAAAACAAATTTGTATACATTTTTTGGCTTTCCAATGCTTTTCTGTGTAGGAAACCCAGTATGTAGGTGACTTATTGTTAGGTCAATTAAATGAAAAGAGGATGTTTTTACAAGCTCTCACTGACAAAAATAAAGCAGCAGGAAAGGTAAAAGGCCCATTACAAAGTCCATGAGGAAAGAGGTTACATATGTCACCTGTGGCATTAGTACCAGAGAAAACAACAAGAGAAATATAGAATGATTCATTACCTACCATGCCCAGAAAAAGGCTCAGTAAATAATTACATCCAAGAAAGACATACAGTACTAAATATGCCTCAGTGCAGGATGCAGTGGTTGTCATACTGGGTGACATTTTGGGAACTATGGATATCAGATTTGAACTCAGACTTTTATCAGTCAGGAATATGGACTGGTAATAATGAGATTATGTAACTACTGCAGAGTGGAATAAGGATAAAGGAATGCTCATGAGATATGCAGTTATCTGTGCTTACTTTCAAACATTTTACAGACAGGAGACGTCCACAAAACATGCACGGTACATTACTTAGATCATGTTTCTCATATTAAAAAAGTCAAAGCATGAGTTACTAAAGTGATGTGAGCATTTTAAAATGTTTATGAGGACCTAGGAGTTAGGGATTCTATTTAGTTGAAATAAATTTGAGGCTTGCCAAAATTTTATAATTTTTGATGAATCATCTTGAATCTAAAAAGGCATGCTTCAAAATGAGCATGAAAAAGGTTAGAACCTGTACACAACTGATTTGATACAATACTAGATGTGAATAAAATTAGAGTTGTGTATGATCAGAGAATATTATGACTTTTATCTTTGAATACACAGCAATTTGACAAGGAAGGTCATTCAGTATATGATCTGTGGTATACACTAGATGGATAGCAAGGGGAAAAAGTATTAGTGGGTTTGGGTTAGCAATGAGATAAATAAAGTTCTGAAGGTTTGACAAATATTTTCCACTGGTATAGCTATATTTTCTTGTGACTGAGTAGTTGGGAGTTAAGACTTGCAGATGTATATAGATGCATCCAGAGGAATTAATACTGAGATGGGCTTCTTCTGGCCACATGAGTGGATATTTTCCTAGGTTCACAGATAACAATTCCTGTGCTCAGGCATAAAGGCCAATGAACAATGTAGAACACAGAATCCAGTATACCTATTTGTAGTATGAGCCCTTACTAACTTGTGGGCCTAGCTCATGTTTATATCCTTTTACAGAAGAAAGTTTGTATATATATATATATATATATATATATATATATATATATCTATATATATATATATATATATATATATTTATATATATGGGTTCACTTCAGATGGTGGAGACCATATGATCGAGTTTTCAGAAACCTGAACATCTGAAAGGGGGTTAAATAGAGTGTGTGAGTGTTTTAGGTGAGGGATTCTGTAGAGGGCAAGCCTTCTGCACTCGTGCAACTTAAATATACTAACTCCAAGATTGCGCTACATCATGTAACAGCGAAATCTCTTATTCTGCAGTGTCTACAGAAGTGCAGAATGGGAGATTTCACTTTTCCCCACTGTAGCGCGAGCTCGGACTTAGTATATTTAAGTAGGGGGTGTGGGGGGTGCAGGGGGGCTTGCCCCCCTACAAAAATGTCTTTAAATGTGTTTTTTATTTCAATTCTGATGTTTGAGTTTCTGAAATCTCCAATATATGGTCTCGATCATATGAGTTTTGAGATTTCAGAAATTCCATCATCTGAAGTGAATCCATATATATATATATATATATATATATATATATATATATATACACATACATATATGACAGGGGTATACCCTGCAGAAGTGGATTAGCTGTGATAGATATCTGCTATGCTTACCTAACTTGTTTTCATTAATAATGGATGGAATTCATATGTTTAAGCATTTTAGAATTAGTGTTCAGTTCCAGCCTTATATAACTCCCAGAATTTCATTAGTTTTGTTGTTCTTCCTTTGGCTTTTCCCAGTTAGGAGTCGCCACAGTGGAACTCCGGTCCACTAATGATTGTCAGTAGATTTTTGCAGTGCCGAGGTACCAGCTCAACGCCCAACCTTCAACAAAGGCACGCCCATTCACACATGTCTTTCGAATGCCACTCGACCACAGGGAGAACATGCAGACTCCACACAGAAGGCGCTCCAGCCGAGAATCGAACGGGAGAATCTCTTGCTGTGCAGCGACAATGCTACCGCTGCACAACTGCGGCTATGAATCTTTAAGCTACACAAAGCCTTCTTCCAAAGAAAATTTGGATAAAAAGCTTTAGTTAAGAAAGTGAATAGATAAAGCTAGAAAACCTTAAATATGTTACTTTTCTTGGTGAACACCCATTTGGATGTCATTGCTTTTATGTAGAAAACATGTACCTAATGTGTTAATGAGTTTTACAACTGATAATATTGTGTTAGTGTGTATTTTGACTGGGGTGGAGAAAAAATATGCTAGGGTAATTTTTAAGATAACTGAAACATGGCATTTCAATACTACATTTGCTATGAGGGAAGGACATGGGCCTCATGTTATAATGAAATTACAGGTTCAAAAATTTGATACTAAATAGTCAGATTTCTTTCCAGCAATGTGGGAAACTGAATACACAACTCTAATCATCTGATCTTCATTCTAGGATTCCCATTGCTCGAAGGATGCATTTTATGGCAGTTAAAAAATCTCAGAGATTTGTCCAAAAAACAGTGCTGATAGAAAAGTGCTAAAATTTCAAAAACATTTAGTAAATTTGTGCTTCTGCATGGCTGTACTGCAAGCCTATTAGCTGAAATAGGTGCAAGTATGAGGCTGGCTGGCTGCCATGGTATTCAAAACAGCTAAGCCATAAATTAAGTTTTACTGGATTGGTAGAATTCAAAAGTGAAGTGTAGAGCTAATCACAAAGGGGATTTCACTGAAAATATTGTGCTGAGAATTTTGGTTGGATTTAAGAGAATTTTTTGGTAAAGCTCAGAGTGTGAATTATTCCAGTCATTACATTCCTACTGTGCTATAGAGATTCTAGGGCTAGTAAAGTAGTGAGCAGTAATTAGAAAAGTGAAATGCAATCCCTGGAACAGAGCTTATCACCCTGACTGAGAATTACTTGAGTGTCTAGCATGAAGCAAAACAAGTTAATTAAGAAAGGGAAATATGTTCCCCAGAACACGTTCATACCATACATAGACATAGGCATATAGCTGGAGTGCACAGGCATGTGTCAAAGGCTGCCACATACTCCTACAGACAAATGAGTGTTCCCAGCAATGTTGTGGATCTGACATCTGTGAACTTGCCTGTGCCACAGATCATGTTGCCACTCATAGATTCTCAGCTCACTTCTTTCAAAACAAGGATAAATCGGAGACTCAAGTCTTACATCTGGGGAATGGGCATGCTCAATTTTTACATATTCTGATAGAGGCAGTTACCATGAGTAAGCTAGACAGAGTTATTTCAAAAGCATTAAAGGACCAGTGCTTTCAAGTTAATGTCAGTAACTATTTGTTTTTCAGGGGAAAAGTCACAGAGCTTTGCAGTCTGGAGGTCCTGGAAACCTGATCATGCAAACTGGATGCTGGTGGACAAAGAAATACAACTATTATCTTAAACCATACAACTAGCTTATTAAGGGAGTGATTCACTCTTTCAATATCAGTATGTCATTAGACTAAATGCAATGTCCGGTAACAATAAATAATTATTAAAAATCAATCACATGACCAGTACACAGCAATTGCCACTAAAAGCTAATGCAGTATATTGGTCCTGACTGAAGTTAGCTTTTAGTGGTGATTGGTTCTTATGGAGTTTAATTTCAATGCTTATTTATTTTGACTAGCATCTTTATTATATTAATTTTAGTGATGATTGCTCCTGAGTGGTCAGGTACTTGTTTTTTAAACCTTAGCTATTGTCAGTGGACATTACATTTATAGGTGCATAGGTTCATAAGTTGCTACTAGAAAATAGAGCAGGTAAGCCCCCGGAAACCAAGCCACTGCAGCTCATTTTGTCCATAAGGGATACGAAAGCTAGGCCTATGGTAAATCTGCAATTTCCATCCATTTCACAGAGATGCATTTGAAGGTAGTGAGGTTCATATTTTGCTTTAAAGATAGCAAGAGCTTGTTCCATAGGTGAGGAATTAATTTGAAGAGATATCTGTCATGTCAAGTAGTTCTATTTATGTTCCAATATAGATTTAGATCCTTTGAACTTCTATTTGTGTTACTACCAGATGTGTGGATATGTAATAGATTAAGCAGGAATGGGTCATTAACATTTTTGTAAACCAGATATATTCTCCCCATTGAAGCCTGCAGGAGACAGAGAAGAGAAACAGTACTTTTACGTACTCTGAGTAACATAAGGAGCTCACACATGACATTTTTAATGACAAACTGCTGGCATTTTTCAAACTGGGTTATGAGTTTAGACAGGTGCATAATAAAGGGTGCATTATATCCTACTATGGGCCTGAAGTAGAGCAATGATGGCCTTTTAGACTGAGAGGAGATATCCTTAGTAAACATTTGGGTGCAGTGGAAAGTTTTGCTAATAACCATGGGTAAGTGCTAGTCAAAGGATAGTCGGTTATTTTAGAAGCTGCCTAGATCACTAATGACAGTGTAGAGTTTAAGTGGGTTGTCATTTAGGTGGTAGGTATGTGAGTGTCTCCTGTTTCCCAGAATGTATGGTGCTACATTCTTGACACTCAGTTTTAGACCATGATCCTGACACAAGTTTGTCTGAATTAGGTGCTCTTGAAGCATCTGAACATCTTCACGGGAAAGTGCTAAAGGATACAAGTTTTACAATTAGATGAATGCTTGATAAGCCAGAGGTTTCTGATATCAGATTTGAAATCTGAGAAGAGGATGTCAAATAGAAGTGGTCACAAAGCAGAGTCCTGGAGTATTCCATTGGTGACAAGTCATGTGGAAGACAGTGTACCATTAACTCTAATAGAGTTGTGCCCAACTGTGAGGCGCTTGGCAATTCACTGGGTTACATATGGATTGATATTGAGTTTGATTAGTTTCTTAAAGGTGCAAGACAGGAGCGTATACTGTCAAAAGCCTTTGTTAAATTGAGTCAAGTTGTGTGTACTGAGTTGTCATCTATACACAACTCATAAGCAACTTTCAACAATACCATTTCCTTACCCTAAAACAGCATGGATTCTGGACAGATTGTGGTACAATGACAGAACTTTGCTGCCTAACTGATGACATTCTCCTCAACATGGACAAAGGTAACTTGAAAGGAGCAATATTTGTTGACCTCACAAAAGCCTTTGAATTTATCAACCACCAACTCTTCCTTCTCTCTCTTCAGAACGTTGGCATGAGTAAAACATCCATCAGCTGGTTGAAAGTCTTTTTGAACCGATTCTTCACAATTAAAATAGGGATGTTTCTTTTCTCAGCCCACACATCATTCAGTGTGAGTACCATGAGGTTCTATGCCAGTTCCTTGTCTCTTCTCTATTTTAATTTAAAAAACTACATTGTGACCTTCCTACTCTATAACTTATCCTCTACGCTGATAACATAGAACGCTTTAGGCCCAGCTGCAACCACTCTGCAAGTAAAACACGACCATAAAAAGACATTAACTCTCTCAATTCCAGGCTGATTAACCACAAACTAACACTTAATCCTACAAAGCCAAAAAGCATGCTATTAGGCACCACTCAAAAACTAAAAATCACCAAAGTCGCTCAATATCACCATCCTTTGTGGCACACCATTATAAGCAACTATCTCTTTCCAATACCTCAGTTTGTTAGTAAACCAACCAATAACATTCAATTCAAATATAGAAGAGTCAAGGGCAAAAGTTAACTCACTTCTATTTTAGGCCAAGAAAATCCCCCCCAACCTATCTAAACCAGCTAGGGCAGCAATAGACAAGGAGCCTTCTGGCCCAAATTAACTTACCCTCTCATGATCACCACTACCTCACTGTCAAAAAATGCCAAATGGCTCCCAGTGTAGCACAGAGTAGACCTGTAACTAGTCTCTCTCATTTTCATATTTCTCCAACCTAACTCATTCTCACCATTCATTGCTAAACTTTATACTAAATATATTCACCGCAACCTCAGATGCTTCTCCCAAGCAAGAATCTCATTCCAACCCAAACACACCGGGCTGAACTACAACAACCATTCTTTCTCCTTCCTTTTTCCTAAAATATGGGAATCCCTCCCCACCACCTAAAGGAACTGCAATCCCCTTTCTTGACCTCAGAGCTGAACTTAAAAAATTCTTCTACACCTACTGAATGTGTACTTGCCACAAAGCAGACCATATGAAATAAGGGCCTCCCTTGGATATTAAGGCTGGATTGTGTAACATTTTCCCCAGGCTGAACACCATTGAGCATCTTCAGAATTAAACTAATAACTAGCCATATATTTAAGTAAGCCTTCTTTTGTTCATATTGTAGTAACATTCTTTTTTTTTTTTTTTGGTAAGATACTACTCATGATTAGTTTTTTCTAGCTATGAAGACATACTCTGACACCATTTCTTGTTTTATTATAGTCCAAGGGGGTATATGAACAGTCATGAACAATGACCATGTTATATTTATAGTTGTGGTGAAGAAATTTCTGTTGGTGAGATGACACATTCCAGCACCTGAGAGATAGTTGACTTTTACCCAGTCTTTGCTCACTGTTGTTATTTATTTTTTATTTCTATTTCTTCCATCCATCCTTCCTTCATTTTTACTGGCCCAACAGTAATGTCCTATCTGTACCAAGTCTATCAGCTAATCCATGCTCCCCCCAACTTATTCCATTAACCTACTGGGTTGGTCACTGATCACAGGCAATGGGGACTGGCACGTCTGGGCTTCCATCTGGGGAGGATTTATTGGCCTACCCTGTATTATCCTCCCTTTGTGGCAATGTGGTATCGCTGTGAGGGAATGTACAATGAGGAGATCCATGGTGTATTGCCCCACCTCTATGTCAGCTCCCCACTCTCCCCTCTGAACACACTTCCTCTGACAACATTCCTGGTCTCTACCAGGGACTATTGTCCAGAGACACCCATACACCACCATACACCCATGATGGGTGCACCCATATCTCCCTTACACTCTGTCAGTCAACCAAGATGCTAATTGAAGGTTACCTGATTCATAGACAGGGCTTTATTCCTTTATGCCAATGGAGCACCAGAGCTTAGTATTGTTAGGGGTGTATCAGTGTGCTAAACTATGAGGTCACCTACAACAAGTACTTTACCATGGCAAGTGGACTGCTTTTGCATTTTGAAGGGCATATAAAGGCCACTTTGGTGTGTGTTGTCTGTGGTGGAGGTTGAAGAACCTATACTTGGTATGGAATGGGTGGCAGTTTGTTGATGAGGCTTGACTGTGATGCATGCATTTTCATTGCCACATCTATAAGGTCTCTGTGGATTTGGAAGTCATTTTTGGAGTAAATCAGAATAGAATGGTTTTATTTTGGTTTTGTACTAAGTAGGTGCAGTGTGTTTTAGTATGTCTACAAATGAGCAGATTGTTTCAGAGGCTGCGTCCAGTTGTAATAAGTAGCTGCATCTCTCATATGTGGACTCATTCTGTGCTAACAGCAAACGATTGCCAGTGAGTATATGACAGTTTATATAGGGTCTATGTCAGATCGCCGAGCAGTCACATTGTCAAATGTTATCTCAACGACAATGTTGGCTGTCAAACCCTTCCATGTGGGGGCTGTACCCCCACAACCCCTGCTAATTATATATGCCAACTCCAAGATTGCACTACAGTGAGAAAAAGGGGAAATTTCCTGATCCCCACCATAACGTGATCTCAGTCAGAACAATTTGACAGTCTGCATTGTCGACGAGATGATACGTTCGACAATTTGGCCATTCGATGATCTGACACAGACCCATTTATATACTACCTCAGGGTTCCAAATGCTTGAAGGATTATTATAGATGGGGCAGAAACATCTTAAGGTTCCATCCTAGAATAATTATATTATGCAATGTTAAAGAATGTGAAAGAATGTGATGACCCTTAATCAACTAGGACAGAAGGAGAAGTGTATGTTATATTTAGGGAAAAGAGAAGCAGTAAGTACAAACAGTGCAGAAACAGTAGATACTGTTATATAATACAATTCAGTCTCTAGCTGATATATATATATATATATATATATATATATATATGTATATATACTTATATATATATATATATATATATATATATATATATATATATATAATATAATATAATATAATATGTGTATATAATCCCTATCAGATTATCAGAGTTTTAAAACTTTGAATGTCATATGCCCGGGACCATATGATCGAAGTTTTGAAACAGGGAATTTACACTTTTTCGCATTGTAGTGTGATTTTGGAGTTGGTATATTTAATTATCAGCGGGTGTGGTGGGTCTCATGCTAAAAATAGAATTTTTTTTTAATGTTTGAAGTTCCGAAACTTCAATCATATGGTCTCAGCCATATGAATTTTGAAGTTTCGGAACATCGATACATAGATCTGTGTGTGTGTGTGTGTGTGTGTGTGTGTGTGTGTGTGTGTGTGTGTGTGTGTGTGTGTGTGTGTGTGTGTGTGTCTACTGTGTTTTGCTGAATCTGATTTCACTGAATTTCACTTCACTCCAACCACATCGCTAAAAACACAAATAACTGAAAACTCCTTTCACTGAGTCTCAGTTCAGTGAACTGCAGTTAGTATATATGGCACTGTGTAGAGTGCTGTAAGACAAGTAAAAGGTATATGCCCTTTTCCCCACTGTAGTGCGATCCTGGAGTTAGTATATATAGTTGGGGGGTATGGGGGCACTGCCCCCCACATTGGGGTGTGTTGGGGGACTAGTCCCCCACTTGTTTTGAGTATATATTGTCTTCCGGAGAGAGTTAGTCATTGGTATTGTAACTATGCATGTCTATTGTTTAAAATGTATTGTTTTGAAGGTTTTGGTAAAATACAATATAAAACAAACAAGGCGGAGGGCTACACCCACCCCACATGCCCCAACTATATATACTAACTCCAGAATCGCACTACAGTGGGGAAAAGGACTTTTACTTGCCTTACAGTACTCTACACACTGCCATATATATATATATATATATATATATATATATATACACTAAGTTCAGTTCACTGAAATGAGATTCAGTGAAATGAGTTTTCAGTAATTTGAGTTTTCAGCGATGTAGTCAGGGTGAAAAGAAATTCAGTGAAATGAGATTCAACAAAACAGTGTAGACCCATATATATATATATATATATATATATATATATATATATATATATATATATAGAAAAGGAGGCAGTGAAGACAGTAACAAGAAAGTGCAAGACAGTACAGCTCTGTACAATATAGCACAACAGAGTATGGTACAATACAGTACAATGCAGTACAGCTTAATACAATGCAGTGTTCAATATTATAAGGTTCAACTGAGCCGCAGGGATAAACGTTACAACATATTAAATAAACAGTACTTAATCTGCAGCATACATGTGCCTGAGCAGCAGGCAGGAATATTCCAATATGCCTTTCAGGTCTTATCAGGTAGGAAAGATCAAGGCAGAATGGTCATGTTACAACTCAGCAAAACAGAGCCCACAGCCCAGAATAACAAAGCTTTCCTGAAAAACATCTGATATTGGAATAAAAAAGTGCTTTCTCTGCATTAAATGGATATGTTAGTCATACATTTTTTTATTATTTTTATTGCTGTAAGCCATGAGAAAGAAGTTTTAATTTTTTTATAATTTTAATATATAAAAAGGTCAGCAGAAGCGAGGAGGCAGAAGTCACCCAGTTACATAAAGTGGTCCTCTGTTCTTATATAAAAAAAGTAGGAGCCAGATCATGCCAGGCAGTCTACAGAATTGTGCACAGGTAGAAGAAAGAGTTCATTAGTAGGAAGGTTGATTAGAGCATGGGGCTTGACAATGAAGTGGACAGTGATATTAATACTATATGATGATAAGTAATATTTAAAGTCTGCCTCTTTGGGTATCAGACAAGTTCAAGTACTTATTTGAGGACACAAAGGTTAGTAAGTGATCAATATATGTCTAAGTACCAGTTCACTTGCCATGTTAATAAATAGTAAATAAATAAATCAGAATAAGGTACATGTACTGGGGAGATCAACAATGAAGGATCACACCTATTGTAGTTTATTTAGGGCTTCATCCATGTAAACTGAAGCTTACATGGAAAGGTGTGATAGATATTCATGAGGCCAGCTTATGATACTACTGGTCAGTTAATGACCGCACTGAGTGAAATAATAGAGAGTACCCAATATCTTGGTTATTCATCTAGTGTGCAGTGGTAAAGTAAACACAGTAAAGATTAAAACACTGCTCTTGCAATACTGGATCACGGGGTATTTGCTGTTTTCATGCACTACATATTCAGGGATGGATATAGCTTGGTTCTACATGTTCTTAGAGGATCATAGAGAAAGAAAAGAGAAGAGGTGCAAACCAAAAAAGAAAAAAAAAACAAAAACAAAGAGGGCAATTAACAGAAGCATCACCATAATCATCCTCGAAGAGGTAATGTAGAAGGAATAATGCATATTTCACTGGAATGGCATGCACAGCAGCAACACAGACAGGGATGTGTTCATTGCAGACAACGTAATGTTGTTAGAGAAAGTCCTGTGTGGCAAGATATCAAAAAAATGTGAGGGAAAGGGAACACTTTGCAGATCATGACAAGCAGTCTACAGAATCGTGCACAGATGTAAGAAAAAGCTCATTAGTAGGAAGGTTGACGGAACATGGGGCCTGACAATGAATTGGACAAACAGACCATGGGATCTGCTGTTAAACAGTCTGGGCATGAAACAAAGTTGACATTTGCAGCTCTGGACTTTGGCTGGCAGGACAAGTACCTCTTTGGGACTAGTTCAAAGATTATGAACTGATCAAAAAGAAGTATGATGGACAAAAGGGTATCTCAAGACTTAACATTTGTCTCCAAAGGTGGGTTTGAGTTTGGCAGACCAAGGCCAAGCAGGGGACTGATCAGAAAGGTTAAGGATTTATCAAAGGAGACATACAAAAAGTTATCTCTAATTGGAATAATGGAGCTCAGAGAAGATTATCAGATGAGGCTCAGACATGGGGCTGGTCTGAGAGGTTAAAGAACTAACGAAAAGGAATCATACCATTTTGTGCATGTCTTGAAACTTAACGTCAGCTAATTTAAAGCAGTGCATGCAAAAATGATTGATGTGAAACAAAGAAGATGATATGGAGATGGGTTTGCATGATGCAGAAATATTTTTCTATAAAATGGATGATTGACTAATACATTAAATAACAATGAGCAGTTCTTCTTGAGACTAAAGCAAAGATCAAAACATATATGGTGCAATAAAGTTATACATAAAGATGTATTGTAATATTATGTTTAAAAAGAATTTTGAAAATATCAGTGGTATAACATGAAAGCAGTTGTCAACAAAAAAGGAGCATTAGAGGCACATATATTTCACTGGCACCTTCTTCCTGAATGAGCATGAGCAAGGGAGTAAATATGTCAGATGTGGGAGGGGAAAGAGCAGAAAGGCAGTAGAAATAGGAGGCTAAAACTAATGCTGGAAAAAGGAATTAATCCAAATAATCCAAATGGGATTCAAGCACCAAATGGAAAGTTAGCTAGGCTTAAAATGGTCTACAAAGGCAGCCAGCGTAGTGTTTACCTATGAACCTTTGAACC
Source organism: Protopterus annectens (assembly GCF_019279795.1). Lineage (NCBI taxonomy): Eukaryota > Metazoa > Chordata > Ceratodontiformes > Protopteridae > Protopterus > Protopterus annectens. Next base: position 898,953,873 of record NC_056734.1, on the reverse strand, counting down.
TATGAAAGAGATAGTTGAATCATACCTACCCAGGCACAGCAGGAATCCTGGATAATTGACAAGTGATGATGGAGATGTGTGTTCTAAGTATGTCTGTGATGGTTTTACCAAGTATGCTGTATCTGCAATATATTTTGATTTAATCAATTGTCTCCATACCATCAGCTACAAAGATCTCATAACAAGACTTGTTCAATAGTCTAGCTACTTATGTAATCAAAAAACATACACAACTGGATTGAAGCATTCTCAAGTCAGTTTATTGCAAACAAATGTTTAGCACAATAGTGAATTCTTGGATTCTTACCTTTACCTAATACATTAAGAGTATTCCCTTAAATGTCCTGGTAACCAAAATGTAAATAAATAAAATTCTCATGAAATATCCAGACCCCACAGTCATTCAGTATGAAGATGGCACTGTTGTTTTATATATAAATACTTTGTTCTAATAGCACAGGACAAACTTAAAGCAGGATTTATAAACCTTAAAAGTTGTCACATGAACTCATTTCTGTTGTTCAGTGCATACGAGTGCAGAGCAGGTTTTTTTCTGTAGCAATGATATTACATCACTTTTGCACCAGACCTTGTTATCACTACTAACAGAGGTCTATTAGTGAAAATCAAAGACAGCAGCATACACCTCGGTATAACTCCTTAGGTTTAACTCCTTAGGTTTAGACAAACACTTTGGTATAACTCCTTAGGGTTAGACAAGCACTTTGGTGTCAGTGTAAAGAAGTATAACCAATTAGTGGAATGAATCAAGACCTGTACATGGCTAGCCAGATCCCTTGGTCATGACTAAAGATGTCTTGTCGGTTTTATTCTTTAAATCTTTCCATACTTACATTTTTCTAATTGGCACTATCATCTAGTGCTTCTTCCCAAATTGTAAATAAATACATACATATATATATATATATATATATATATATATATATATATATATATATATATATATACATATTATGTGAGTAATTTCTCTGCTCATGCTTGGACCCACCTTTAGCTTTATTGAATAAAAACTGTGCACAGACTCTGGAATAGATTGCCCATACATGTCAAGCAGAGCGCCTCTTTGGTCCTCTTCAAAAGGAACCTTGATGATTGGATGGGAGAAAGGAAATTCACCCCGGGGATCACGTCAGTCACCCTGCTAGACAGGGGTCCAGGGAAGTAAATAGTGTGGGAAGAAATAGCCAGGGAATTGTTATGGCTAGGCTTGTATAGGCCCTAGGGCTGATAGCTTAGTACCAACCTATGAACCTATGAACCTATGAACAAGTGAGAATTTATTAACAGGGGCTGGGCTACAAAAAAACATGTTAGTTAGAATGCAAACAATGAATGACTACACTAAATAGGCAACACTAAGTGTTGGCCAGGAAGAAAATATAGTAATTCATGACATAACATTTGTACATGAAGTCAATGAAATACTAAAAGCTTGAAGCACCAATACATTTTTGCTTCTAACATTTTGGTTGGCATCATCTCTTGGATGAAGTCATATGTTGATTTCAAAATCACCAAAAACTACTGGAGCCCAAGAAAAAAAACATTTGGAGTATAAGAATCAGATTATAGTTAGCAGTAAAATAATCAATATTCACTGCAACAGTTACTCAGAGTAGTGCTTATCATGCTGTGGGCCTAACTCATTTATACATCCAGTGACAAACGTGTGTAGTTTTTCAACCGGATTTGTAATATATTTAGTTTATTATCAAAGCAACTTCTACTATGTACATAACATTATACGGATATTTATATAACAAGTACTGTTAACATGTTAAAGTCAAAGACAAAGTGATTGTAAATGCTTTAAGTAACCACATAACTGATTTTGGACAACCCAAATTTAAAGTTCCAATATCTGCAGCACAGAAAATGAAAGGTAAGGATGCAGGCTCTAAAATATTTTTTTTTAAACTATGAGGCTCAGTGGTAGTGCAGACCAAAAGGTGATATGCACCCAGGTTTAAAAAAAAACAGCAAATTTACTATAACCCAACTACTTTGATGAAGAATAAGCATTTAGTCAGTTAATGCATTATTCAGTCATGTGAACTGCTAGTATGTCATAGGGTTGACCTATATTCAGAAATTATCGAAGGGGGTATTATTAAAAGTTTTCTATTGTGCATTTTAAATGCAGTTTTATTTATATATTCTTAACCAGTGAGTATGCCATATATTTTTATTTTGTATATATAACGGACTTATTTGAGTACCAAAATAAATCCAAACTATCAACACCAAAAAAAAATAAATAAATAAATAAAAAATGGCAATCCAACAGCAGCCATGGTAAAGAAAGCACTTGCTTTGTATTGTATTTTATTTTACTTAGTTTTATTTAACTTTTGGTTTACCACGGCTATTTTTTTGGTTTTACTTGAGTACCACCTCCACCTTTAATTTATTCATACAATGCTTTTTTAATTGAATTCACCTTTGTAAGAAACATCTTCAGCATTCCTTCCTAGTATTCCTAGTATGATATTTTCCAGTATGCGTAACCTACCATTCCTAAAGAATGCAGATGTTAAAGTAAACAAAAAGTCATATGTAATATAATAATGTTCTGCTCTCTAACTATGTAAATAGTATTTGAAACAGACTAGACAAACATATTAGAAGCAGTCAAAAATTTCAAAATGTAAGTGGATACTTTATTTGCATTGCATTGCTAGCACTGTTTTTGACAAAAAAAGGGATTCATCTGATCACATTCCCTTTCTTGTGGGGTCATTTTGACAAACACTGTGTCATTCAGTCAGTAGTGCATGCATTCAACATCTACAACTGTCTGTGTATTGAGTATAGTTATGACATTTAACTGTATAGTTGACATTATATATTTTTTTTCTGTTGTAGTGATCTGTCAGTCCATTAACACTGATATGCAATCTTCATGTACTTATGCTCTATATACATAATTTTTGCTATACTTCTTTTTAGTTCAGATTATGTGTCATTGCATAATATTGAAGGTGCTACCACTGAGACTACTTGAACTATGTACATTGTGTCACTTACAGTATATTGAACACTGTTCATCAACCCGCTCCTTTTTTCTTCTTACTAAATTTATTAGCTGTGAACATTTTGTCTCTCCTGGTTATTTTTAAGAGTTGTAAGTTCTGTAATGTGAGCTTTTTCCCCACTGAGTCTTCATGAAAACTGGGTCACAACCTAGCTGCACAACTCTAGAAACAAATACACATAAATAATATAAACTAAAATAAAATAAAATAAAATAAATATGAAAACCACTGATTTTGTTAGAAATAGAAATATCAGAATTCCTTAGATACTCTGAAATGTCACATATCATGATTTATTTGGAAATATAATGCATCTGTAATGAAATGTTCATGATTAGAGAAAAAAATGATTTTCTAATTCCTTCTGTTTTGTTTGCAATATCGCTCTGGCAAAGCTAAGACAGACCCAATGTTCAGACATGTTTAAAATTAGAAGAAAGCTTGGATTACTCATACAAGAGACATTTTAATAATGTATAAATAATGTCATTCCACACTTTCAGAAATGAATGCAATCAATCAGTAGGTGTTTCAGGCTGATTAAATACTATTAATAGTTCAGAGATTTGATTCAAATAACAATGAAGTAACTGCAACAGTGAAAACCTATATTATTATAAACATCTTGAAACTCTGAAGAGCCTAGCTTTTAGTGAAGAGCAGCAGTGCTCTGAATTGGAGTTTTCTGTATGCGAGAACAGCTTTGCCCAATACTTCCCATTGTAAGCAAATAAGACGCACTATAACAATTAATATTCCCATTTTATTGCAAAGAATATGGTATAGAATTATTTTATACCTACACAGAAATTTCAGATAAGTTTCCAAAATGTATTTAAAAGAGATATATTAGTTTTCAAAAAAGAGGACAACTGATATTTAATGTTATATAATGATAGCATTAAGTAAACATGCATTTGACGATTCCAAATGTTTGCGTGTACTACAGCTGAGCTGAGCTGTAACAATAGCATTCCAAAGATGTGTCATCAATAAAATAAGAAATTATGAGGCACATGGCAAGTAGAAACAAAGACTGAAGATCTTCATTATATTCAAAATAACATGCTACTGCGTGTTTACAGGTGGGTGGAATATATTTCCTCTCTTGGGATAATTTGTCAAGATTTCTGTCTATTTCAGGTAGGAATTGTAGAGTTACGTATGGACAAAGGTTTTTATATTCCACTTGGAATATCTGACACTACTCTAGTATGGCATTAATAGAAATAATGTTGGCTGTGGCTAAACAACATTTTGACAGACCATACTGAACATCCAAGACATAACAGCTATAACCCTAACCCAAATACTCCTATGACTCCAAGAACATTCTTTCCTGTGGTCAAACACTTTTTTTAAAGAAGAAAAAGCACTGTGGCTCACCAAAGAGTTTAAAGCTTCTCAAGCTGAAGGATGAAGCCTGGCTGTCAAGGAAAAGACAATCCAACCCCTGACAAGCATGCTACATTTACTAATCTCAGAAACTTTGTTAACAATCCAAATAGAGGCATTAATCAAAGCATCTCAAAATCAAGCAGCTTTTCCTCTTAAATAAACCCAAGCACTTCAGGTATGAGGTCAATCTACTTACTGGACACAAACCCACTGAGAACTAATCCTCTCTAAACCTAATCCAGACTAATCAGGGACCATTCATCTGGTCTGACTTTGTCACAGGGTTTATGTACTCCCCAGAAACTATCAGCAGCATCTCCACTCATCTGTCCTCTTCTCTCTCCCACAGCCCTGTATCTCGCTTCTTTCTACTTCAAAAAAATGTCAGGTAAACAAAACAGTAACCTTCTTATAGACATGTCCATAGACCACATCTTTCCCTGATTTATCTACCACTGCAGAGAATTTCTAACCCACCCTCTCCATCACATTTTTAACCTTTACCTGACCCAAAATATAAAGCTGAACATCTGAAATATAGCGTTCATTAACCCCCTGCCCAGGCAACCTCAAGCTGAATATACCTCACACTTCTGTTCAGTTTTTGTTCTAGTCTATCCATTCTTAGCAAGCTGCTGGAAAAAAATCATATATATCTCCAGCCCTCAAGTTCAACAATACCAGAACACCTTGTATAGCATAGTGGTATGTTGCTCTGACAATAGTGCATAGGGTCCTGGGTTCAAGACTTGACAGTGAAATGCATTTCATTACCCCAAAGCAGCATTAATATAATGACAGCACTTTTGTGCTTAACAAACAACATTCAACTCAACATGGACAAAAGTAAAGTGACAGAATCAATATTCATTGACTTCACAAAAAGCCTCTGACCTTATCAACCACCAACTCTTCCTTCTTCCTCTTCAGAACATTGGCAGTAGTAACACGTCCATTACCTGGTTATAAGAAATCTTGTCAAACAGATTCTTCACAGTTAAATTAGGATCTTCCTCCTCTCAGCCCACATCTCCTTCAGTAGGAGAGCCCCAAGGTTCTAGCCTAGCTACTCTTCTCTTATCAATTTTGATTAACAAACTACTTCCTGAATTTCCTACTCTACAACTCATCCTGTACACTGATGAGCATGGTACACTTTAGGTCCAGTAAAAACCACTCTATAATTGAAATACAACTATAAAAAGACATTAACTCCCTGAATTCCTGGCTCAATTAACCACAAGCTAACACTTAATACTATAACACCAAAAAAGCATGCCCTTTGCTACCACATAAAACCTTAAAACAATCTCCAAAGTCACTCAGCATCACCATCCTTCAAATATTTGGGATAGTGGCTAGACCAATCGCTAACATTCAATGCCCATATAGAAAAATAGAGGGCAAAGGTTTACTCACTTCTTCTCTTCTTGGCCAGGAAAACCTCTCCCTGCCTATCCAAACCATCACAGCAGCTATCGTCAAAAGAGTCCCTCTGGTCCAGCTTGAATATGGATAAACATAACAGCAGCAGACTCCAACAAAACATCCTCCACACTACAGACTAGAGAAAACAAAGCTGCTGCTTTATCACTCACTCTCCCTCTAATGAGCAACATTGCCTTATGCTTAAAAAAGCTACATTTCCCCCAATTGTAGCACAGAGTAGCCATGCTACTAGGATCTGTCATACTCAACTTTGCCAGCCTAACTCATTCACACCGCAAGCTGTCAAGCTTTATACTAAATGCACACACATACAGTACAACTTCAGACACTTCTCACAACCCCCCTCTCCCACTAAAATCCTCACAAACTAGCCACTCTTTCTCCATCCTTGATTGTAAAATATGAGAATCCTTCCACTACCACCTAAATGAATTAAAGTCCCCTTCCACACCTTCAGAGTTGAAGTTAAAAAATTCTTTCACACCAAATCAGTCTCTACTTGTCATACAGCAGGTCACATAAGGTACACAGTCAAAAGAGTTGTACTAGAGGGAATGAGTTCCATTATCAGAAAATGTAACATAACTAGTAACACCTTCTAACTCCCCCTCCTCCACTATCCTGACTCTAATTAGCCCACTGCATTTCAACAATGATGTAATCCTGAAATATAATCATGTGAATTGTAAAATTTGCTTTACCTCATAATTGTTGCTACATATCTTAATTGCCACTGTACAGTTTTGTGATATATTGTTACTTTCTGTTCTTTTATTGATTTGTACCCTTACTGCTGTGGTGGTGCAGCTGTAGCAGTGCCACCTCACAGCAAGAGGTTCTCCCGTTCTATTCTCAGATGGAGCGCCTTCTGTGTGGAGTCTGCATGTCCTCCCCGTGGTCGAGTGGCATTTGAAAGACATGTGTGAATGGGCGCGTCTTCGTTGAAGGTTGAGCATCGGGCTGGCACCTCAGCACCATAAAGAAATTGACTGCCAATCATTAGTGGACCGGCATGCCCCTGTGGTGACCCCTAACCAGGAAAGCCGAAAGAAAACAACAACACTTACTGCCCCTGTTCTTTTGTTTTTATTTTCATCTTTGTAAATTATTTCACCTGGACAGTACCTGCAAATGGCAAGTTGTGACCAGTTACCACTGCAGTAAACAAATGTAAAATCTGAAATAAAATGAAAAAACTTTCTAAGTACACCAGAAATTAACCACTGTCGTTCTATCAATTAACCTCTTGACTCTGGAAAGGCTAATTTATTGCTTCAGTTCTATGAAGTCAAAGATAAGCGTATGCAATTTAAATTTAACCCAGAGCCAGAAGTACAGAAATAAGATAACACAATGGCATTTGCATAAAGGTATGAATTTAAGGCACAAAAGCCTACCTGTGTAAGCCATCTCAAAAAAGGTTGTGCTGCTAGTGAATAGACTAGAAATAAGAAGTATTTAAGATGGGAATGCTACTGTTGACTGTGCTCATTTACTAGATCACAAAACATCAGAATCTGCCGTATCACTTTTTTATTTGTTGCTGAGAATTTAATAAGTCACTGCTTGCTTGTTTTTTGCAGGCACTATTCTTAGTTGTAAGGTCACAGAACTCAAAGAAGGAAGGAAATTCCATTTTTTCTGCCAACCTTTATATAAAGATAAGAGCCATGTGTCTTGCTTTCCAGTGTGATTACTTATGATTATTATGTTTTGCAACTTACGTGTTTTACTTGCAATATTTTCTGTCCTGACTAAAGGAGACATGATGTTTCAGATTAAACCCTTTGAGATATCAATCACTTCACTATGCAGTGATTGTCTGTGGTACAATGTTACTATGTTGGTCATCTTTACTAGTCTCCTCTTGCTGCTTGCATGTGAGATAGAGCATGTGGCATAATAAGTGGGTTAAACGTCCCCAGCCCTTTTTTGGAATTTCACAGCAAAGCTGGTTTTGATTTGATAGTCTCATTCATTGCAACTATCTTTTTGCAATGGCCTGGAAAAAAATTCTTTGTGCTAAATATGTACTCATGAATTTTGCAAGAATGTATAACATACAAAGCTAGCATTACTGCATATCTCAGCAGGCAAGGGTTTCTTTTGACCAACTGCTGAAGGGTCATGTCATCCTGACCACAGCAGGGCCATGTGATCATGCAACATGAAACAACTGGTCTCCAACATCCCCTCCGTTTATATCTGGAGGGATCACACAGACAGCAGAAAATGACTGGAAAGGAGTACCACTGCTTAAAAGCTTTACTGGTTATAGAACCAAAGTACTTAATAGAATAACAAGATAGGACATAACTTGCTTAAGGAAAAACTCTGAAAAATCTATTTTCACAGCAAAAACTCAGCAGACTAATATTTTAACACAAAAAGACTACAGCAGTGCTTCATTACATACAAGATAAAAACTTAAGCAATGTGAGGCCACAGGGAAAGCAGCATCAAATGCAGTTATGAGACTAAATGTTCTCAAAGGATTGAGTAAGGAAAGTTAGCACTGCTCCTTGATAGCCCATTAAAGCTATAGCATCTTGTGATACTTTGGATGCAAGAAATGCATTCCATGCATGTATCTAGAACTGACACATTGTTAAACCTGAAAGAAGGACCAGGCACTGGTATAACAGTTAGTGAATAAAATGATGTGGTATAGCTAAAGGGAGATACTGAAAAAGTGACTACAATAGTTCCAAAGTTGTAAACTCATTACAACTGAGTGCTCCTACAGGTGTTTCTGCAGTTACCTTCTACTGTGCCTCTAGGCGCCAAATATTACTTGTTCATGTTTGCATTAATAATTTCAAAACCATGCTACATACAAGGTATCAGAATATTTCATCTTGAAGCATGCATGATGGCAAACACAATTGTACTGACATTTGGCCTCTGTCAATGAGTATTTGTTAGAACTGTAAGGTGATAACTTCATTTTTTAAAGGCTCAAGCCACACCCACTGGGAATTAAAGGTACGCAGTCAAAAGAGATGTACTGGAGGAAATGAGTTCCACTATCAGAAAATTTAACACTGAGACGTCATACTCACAATAAGTGTATGCAAAATTTTTTTTTAAAAAGCTGAATGCTTAGTATACTCTTATATTTGAAGCCAATTACTGCTGGTAGGCAAGGGTTCTAAGCTGCTATTTTGTGTGTGAGCTTTTATGTTGTCAGTATTACTGCAAGTGTACAAATGTACAAACTTAAACATTTCTTTTCCCCTGCCTACTCCAGGAACAACTAAAATGTTTAAGTAATAAGCTCTTTCTTAAGGCTGCCTGTCTTCCACTGAATCCACATGAAAAAAGTCATCAGGATTCTAGAGATCATCAGAGTTTATTTCCATGGCCCTTGGGTGCTTCACAGTCCATGCATGGCAGAGACTTTTCTGTTCTCGAGCAGATATCCTCAGCTCAGACATCTGCTGAGCTTTAATACTTTTATTCCATGTTGAATTTGGTTTCACAGTTTTGAAATGGACAGAGGGTAGTGACATCACATGCTGCTAATTATTTGTAGCTGCCAGCAAAGAGTTAGTACTAGTTATTACATATTATTGCATAATCATTAATATTTAATACCTTGAGGACCTTGTGTGACTAAAGTGCTTGAGTTCTGTTCATTTAGAGTTGCACATTTATGTGGTTTTGTGTCCAAAGGCAAGACTTCACATAAACTGCAACATACAGTGATAGAGAAATGGCTGCTTGTTATAAAGGAGCATTTGCAGTAAAACACTACAGGTGGCATGCACTTTCACAGTCAGTGACATGGGATGAACAGTAACCACTTTATCTGGAAGATGTAATGCCTGTTGATGCTCCTCATGTCTGGTGAGGAACTTGGAGGGAGTACTGCTGAGTATTATGGTATGATGGATACAGCAGGAAAATCAGTTTTTGTGGGAAGGCAGCAATGAGAGCGGTATGTGGTGTGAATTCATGGACTGCTTTTTTTTCCTTCCTTCCTAAGTGCTTTTTTCAGTTAGTCGGCAAAGTTTCTGCTTCTATGACAGCTTCAGATATAATGATTCAAAACTTTCAACTACGTTAAAAAATCCAGCAAGAAAAGGGGAGATTATTTTTCAAATAAAGTGAGAGCATTTGTTATTTAATTAACATCTTGAATTATATTGCAGTATTTTGTTTATATTATCTCAGCTCATTCTGCTACTGATTGCACTTTAGAAAAGGGGTGATTTTTTTGGTTCAGTAGTATATTGTATATGATAAGATGTTATGCACCTATGGGCAGCGCAGTGATGCGGTTAATGCTGTCACCTCACAGCAAGAGGTTCTCCGGTTCGATTCTCGGCTGGGGTGCCTTCTGTGTAGAGTTTGCATGTTCTTCCTGCGTTCTCGTGGGTTTCCTCTGGGTACTCTGGTTTCCTCCCACATTCTAAAGACATGCTTCTGGAGCATTTCTCCCCGGGCCTCTGCTGAAAACGGGATCTGTGGAACCTAGTCAGACTTTCCCAGTCAACAAATGTTAAATAAATAAATAAAATATTAAGTGTAAAGCATTGCTAGAATGGATTATTTACATCTAATGGAAAGTTTTGAGAAGTATATTAAGAATGGTTTAGGTTCCCAGAGACCCTACCCAGTATAACACATTAATGCTTATCTGTATTTAGAATATGCACACACAGTGTCCCAATGAGCAAAGAGCACACAATATAATGATCAGCTCCATGAAAAAGGATAGCAGTAGAGATTCCCAGGACACATTCCATTCCATACTGTTGGGTGACCAGTGCAGCACTGTCTGTTGCTGGAGCTTGTCACACAGAAAATGGACATTCCAGATGCATGTTCTGAGTATTATTATTAGAAAAATAAAAATAAAAAATATGTTAAAACTAACTGACCATGCCTGGGTGAACTCAGATAAAATGCAGTTTTAATGAACAATATAAAAGTAAGCACTTTCGCAATTTATAGCTAATTGCTTCTTCAGACTCTATTCCCACAAACAATACCACAGAATTTAAACTATTTCCATCCAATCAAATGCAATAACTGTATGATGTCATTAATTAATAAAATGTTTAAAAAACTGTTTAAAGAAAAAAGTAATACATAGAACATATCAAAAACATTCATTTAAAGAACAATGAAATAAAAATCAATGCATTAAATTCTGGCTCTCAGAAAAGGTTTTAGTGAAACTGTACTATTAAACCCACAATTTAGATACAATGGAAATTGAGACATTGATACAGTTAAAAACATTATCGAGTATTGAAATTAGACCAGCAGATAAAGAAGGCAGCGTAGTGGTGATGGACAAATCTTTTTATATTCAACAAATGATGTCATTATTGAATGATGAAGACACTTACTTGCTGATTACTAGTAGAGAGGTTAAGGTTATTATTGATAGAGTGTCAGTATTTATTTTTGACTTGCTTGTAACAAGACAAATCACTGAAGAACTGTTTAATTATTTTCAGATAGAACATCCACTGATACCAATGATTTATGGACTACCAAAGGTTCATAAGAGTATGACTTGCCCACCTATGAGACCTATAGTCTCAAGTAAAGGGTGGGCTACAGAGGCCTATCGATTTATGTTGAGAGGTGTTTACATCCAGTTTTAAAGCTATGCGATATGGTACTCAGGGACACCAAGGCCTTTTTGAATTTGCTGTACAATAAGATCTCAGATTTGAACAGGGATTATATGTTTGTCACCATGCACATTACATCTCTGTTCATGGTGATACCCAATAGTTGGAGTATAGAAAGGGTTTGTGATCTACTGAATGATAAACGGGTATATAGCACTGCCAAGATTAATTTGATTTGCGACTTACTTGATATTATATTGGAAAACAATGTTTTTGTCTTCAATGGGAATTCCTATTTACAAAATGTTGCCGTGGCTATGGGCACAGGATGTGCAAATAGCTACACCAACCTGGTACTGATTGCATGGGAAATTAATTACTTGTTGCAAGGAAATGGTCATATGGATAACATTGTATGGTACATACATTTTGTTGATGATTTTTTTTTTGTTGTGGGATGGCATGATTGATGAATTGAAACAATTGATTGATTACCTGCACAGTACTACTGATTTTCTGAAATTTACCTGTCAACACTCTTATGAGGTTATTGACTTCTTGAATGTTAACTTACGCAAATCACATGACAAACAAATTATTACTAGTATCTATAGGAAACCTAGCAGTAGGAACAGTATCCTTCAAAAGACTAGCATGTATCTTGGGCATGTATGCAAGAATGTTATTAGAGGACAGTTTATGAGAGCTAGTCGCCTACATAATACAAGTGAAGGCTTAGATGTAGCTATATCAGCATTAAAGAAAGAATTCAAAGATAGAGGATATAGTGACAGAGACATTGATAATAGCATCAAAGATATGTCTGAAAAACGAAGACATAAGGGTAAACCATTTTTCTCAGAAACAACAAGTGAGGAATGTAACATATATAAAAGCATATATAAAAATCAACCCACTAAGATTAGGTTCCCAGTGACTTATTTCAGTGGCGTTAGGAGATTCTGTTGGATCTTCGAGAAGAACTGGAATATTCTACCATTTATCCATGAATGAGTTGGAGGGGGTAAAAGATGATACACCCCACTTCTCTTTCATTAATAAAAAATCTTTGAAAAGGCAACTTTGTTACAAATCAAGTACCAATAAACATACAACACTATCTCAAAGAACAGGAACATTTCCCTGTAGAAATTGTATGGCATGTAGTTATTTGTATAGTAAATCTGTTTCTTCACATCCCACTCTAAATTTCAATTTAGAGATCAATTTTTATGCGGACTGTAAATCACAACACCTAGTTTATTTCAGCTTCTGCACCAAATGTTTTGTCTTTTACATAGGCAAAACTAACAGGTGCCTGAAGGAACGTGTACTGGAGCATCTAAGAGATATAGCCAACAAGAAAGACACCAGTGCTTTAGCTAAACATGTACAAGCTGAAAATACACGTGTTTAATTTTATGGTGATAGAGATTATTGAACAAAGTATTAGAGGAGGTGATATAAGGAATAAAGTGGAAGAGATAGAACAAAAATGGATTTTACAACTTCAAGCAGATAGATTTCCAGGGTTAAATAGTACAGTTTTACTAAAACCTTTTCTGAGAGCCAGACCTTTAAAGCATTGATTTTTATTTCATTGTTCTTTAAATGAATGTTTTTTATATATGTTCTATGTATTACTTTTTTCTTTAAACAGGTTTTTAAACATTTTATGAATTAATGACATCATACAGTTATTGCATTTGACTGGATGGAAATAGTTTAAATTCTGTGGTATTGTTTGTGTGAATAGAGTTTGAAGAAGCGATTAGCTATAAATCGAGAAAGCGCTTACTTTTATATTGTTCATTAAAGCTGCATTTTATCTGAGTTCACCCAGCCGTGGTCAGTTCGTTTTAATATATTTTTTTATTTTTGCTCTGAGGTGTAAACCGAGCGTTTATCCAGTTTGTGGATCCTTTTACTCTTTATTATTGTTAGAACTTGGACATTTCAGATGCATGTTCTGAGTTCTTGGGAAAAAAAAACAAAAAAACAAATAACTGAAGGCTAAGTCTGAAAACATCACAATCGTAGTAATAAATCACTGCCATGCAGAATAACAGTAATAAAAGGATTTATTTGATAAGGCGCTTTTCATTCCACTCAATTGTGGGACTTCCTCAGATAAAAAACAATAAAAATACAACTTTAAAATATACAAATCTCTCCAAGTCACATGTTCACAACCATGATCCCTGATAGGATATCACATCCTGTCAGGTGTTTAAAATCATTTCAACAAGTGGGGGAAGAGAGGAAGGTAACGGATATTAGTTTTCCTCAAGAAGGTGACTGTAGAATTATGTGCCACTCGAGCAGAGACGTTAAGATTTTTAATTGCACTGAAGTACAAATTGACTCTGTATTAATAGAGCTACTCACTAAAGGTAACACTTTTGTACCTACCAATAAGGCTGATTTAGCCAAAACATCAATTGATGTTAAACTTTTTACGAGAAAATTGAACTTAAATGTTTTATTTGCTACGGATATGATTAAAGTTAACAACTATCATGTTGCTAGTACTTATTTACCACCATTGCAGCCTGTTTTTGTTTTATTTGACAAAATGTGTGAAATAGATTTACAAAGTACTTTGACTTTGAATACACACAATAGAAATGCAGTGCCTAATGTTTTTCCAGATGAAAGGATAGCTTTAAATTTAATCAGAGAGGCAGGGGTTAGAATTATACAACCCGACAAGGGTGGTGGTTTAGTCATCATGTCAGAAGAAGACTATACTGTAAAAATGCTTAGCATTTTAGATAGCTGTACATACCAAGAGAAGTCAAGAAACAAGCTTAACCAAGCATATACTATAATTCATTCCTTTTTGAATGATTTGTTTATTGAGGGTCAAATTGATATTTCAATCTTGAACTACCTTACTATGCTTGCACCCAGGATTCCAATTCTTTTCGGGATTCCAAAGATCCACAAGTCTGTGACAGACCCACCCATGAGACCTTTAGTCGATGCAATAAATAGCATAACCTACCCCTGTGCAAAGTTAGTAGATAATATTCTCAAGAAATACGTGATTCAGGAACCCCATATTTGTAAAGACTCATGGTCATTTCTACAAAATATTAACACTTTTAAGTTTGATAAAGACTTAAACTTCTTGACCATCAATGATAAAGATTTGTACTCATCTATACCCCATGAGGAGGGCATAGAATGGGTTAACTTTATGCTTAGAAAAAAAGGGGCACCCCCATCGGAGATTTCATTAGTTGAAGAATTATTGGACATTATTTTGTCTTATATCTTTTTAACTTTTAACAACAGAATTTACCTCCAGAAAGTCAGAGTGGCTATAAGCTCCCCCTGCGGAGCAAGCTTTGCCAACTTAGTCATGGTCTACTGGGAGCAGGAACTTGTTAGGAAGAACCAACATGTTGTTAATCATATAAAATATTATACGTGTTTCTTAGCCAACATTTTTATATTAGTAAAAGGAGATGACAAAACAGCAGAAGAATTGGTAACATTTTTCAATTCAACTACCCACTTCCTGTCATTTACATATACCTTTAGTTCAGACAGGATTGCGTACTTGGATGTAGAGTTATGAAGGACTATGGAGAAAACTCCTTTTGTGCAACAATTTACAGAAAGGAGACTTATTCCAACACCTTCCTGCACTACAGTAGTTGCCACCCTTGGTACCAGAAAAGATCAGTAGTGAAAGGCCAACTGGTCAGGGCCACACAGATGGTATCAACGGATACAGACTTTCTGGAGGAATATCAATTATTAAAGGGTATGTTTGTTAGACGTGGATACCCTAGACAACTTACTGACAAACTTATTAAAAAAGTAACAGACAAAAGGATGTTGGGGACTTATCAGCCCATTCTCAGGAAAAAATGAAATGGAGATCCTATAGTACTACCTTGAGTTAGAAATCAGGAAGAGCATGACATTGCACCATGGTTGAAGTTTATTACACCTTTTAGCATTGATAGTGATGCAATCCTGACAATTATTCAAAAAAACTGGTCCTTGATACAAAATGATAGTGATTTAAGAACTAAATTACCAGATGTACCTAGAATAGTGTGGAAAAGGGTCCAGAATTTAAAACAATTACTGGAAAGTCAGGTTCAGAAACCCCACAGGTAGGAGAGGCATGTTTCAATGCAATATGTGTAACCTTTGTTCATACATGGTTACAGGAGAAACTTTTAGCCTTAGGAACCATAAGTACAAGGTGAAACACAAATTTAACTGTCAGTCAAAAGCCGTAATTTACTTAGCCCAATGCCAACAATGCATCGCATTTTATATTGGCAAGACTGAAAGAAACTACGGGAGCGGGTCTATGAACAGCTATATTACATTAGAAAAGGAAAATTAGAAAACGCTTTAGCTAGACACACGTCAGAAACCCCCAACCATAAATTTATGTTTAGAGCAGTAGACTGTATCCTGCCAGATGGCAAGGGAGGCCCGGATTCCGTATGTTTAGAGAGATTGGAATTACTTTGGCAGCTGCAAACTGATGCATGTTTGTTTCCAGGTTTGAATGAAACTTGTACAGTTAACTGTATTTTAAAACTTAAAAGCCTAACCAGATAAATAGCCTAGGTTATTTGTATTTTTATATATATTTTGTATCTATTTATACATTTATATTTTTATATATATGATTTTGTATACACGATTCTGTAACCCTAATGAGTTAAAATATGAGAATGGGATACAATATATATAAATTTAGTATTATACCTGCATGTGTAGATTAAACATGGTAGAGAGTGTGTTTATAACTTTGATGAGTTCATTCATGAGTATCAAGGATTTTAAACACCTGACAGGATGTAATATCCTATCAGGGATCATGGTTGTGAACATGTGAATTGGAGAGATTTGTATATTTTAAAGTTGGGTTTTTTTGTTCTTTATCTGAGGAAATCCCACAATTGAGTGGGATGAAAAGCGCTTTATCAAATAAACCCTTTTACTACTGTTATCCTGCACGGCAGTGATTTATTACTAAGAGTGTGATGTTTTCAGACTTAGCCTTCAGCTATTTGTCGTGTGTTTTTTTTTCCAAGTTTGAGTCAGTGCTTCAGTGATTTTATAATGTTCTGAGTACTGTCATGGCTGTACGGAAGCACATTATCATGAAGGTTTCCAGTGCACAGAGTATTTGACAGTTAAGGTGCATGATCTGCTAAGGTTGCTGTACCAACAGCTACTGACATGCTGCTGTTAAAGGGATGTTGTTTCAAGGAGAATGTTCCAATGAAACAGATAGAAAATGCAGACACTGTTGGTATGAGTTCTTACTATTGGTTCTTAATTTCTTCAGACATTGTGGACAGGTAATCTATACAGACCACCTGCTGATTCACAGACATACACTGTAAGTAACTTACAACATTTGTGTTATGACTTGTTCTACACCACTACCTTATACCTCATGCGGACTTACCATACAGAAGAAAATGGCGGTGATTTAAGACATCTAACCTGTGGTTGATAATAAACAAAGGTCCTGTATATTTTGCTCCCCCAATATTAAGCTCACCAATGTTATTCTTTCCAACACTCCCACCTCCATTTAATACTGGACTGTAAAATCCATTTTCTCTCTTTGTTAATACTTCAGATTTAATTTCACATAAAAAACAAGAGGGTACCCCCTATCCACAAACATCTGCATTAGTTTATCAATTTCAGCATAAAATATATCTGTATCTGATATCATATGGGAAAGCCTAACAAGTTGTCCCTTCACAACCGATTTTTTCTGATGCTGTGGATGCCAACTTGAATAATGCAGGTAGCTGTTACAAAAGATAGGTTTTCGATATATTGCAGACACAAAACAACCCCCTTCAAAATATTTACTCACTTTAACATCCAAAAATGAAATTTGATTTTGATCATATTGAAAAGTAAAATGCAAAAAATCTGTAGTAGTGTTTATATATCTCAAAAATTGTTTCGGTTATGGTCCATAAAATAAAAAGATTATCCAGAAACTTAATGAACAATGACCATTCATTAGAAAATTCACTGTTTAGAATAAATCTGTCTTCCCATTCGGACATTACTAAATTGGCAAACATGGGCGCGCATGGTGCACCCATGGCTACACCTGAAGATTGCCTAAATAACTCACCTTCAAAATATAAAAAAATATACTTTAATACTGTTTCCATTAAAGAAACCAAAGTATATACTTTATCTGAGCTAAATACTCCCATTTTTCTAATTGTCTTTCAAACCAAGAAAGACCCAATTCATGGAGAATCACAGTGTAAAGATTAGACAAACCAAGAAAGACCCAGTTTGTAGGGTATCATGGTGTAAAGATTAGACACATCTATGGTTACAAAAAACAGTTAACCTTAAAGTCAGTTTCATTTAGTAACTTCAAAAAATGGCAAGAATCTTTACATATTTGTTTTATATTAAACACATGTTCTTTGATGGTTTCATCCCAAACTTGGCAATAAATGATGGTTTGGACTTTTTGCTACCCACTATTGGCCTAAATGGGGGGGGGGGGTTGTAAGTTTTTATATAATTTCGGTATGCCAACTATATTGGATATTGCAGGTTTATCATTAAGCATGAATTCATATTCAGGTTTCAAAATTGAACCTTCCATCCCCAAATCAAATAATATAGCATCAATTTTACTATATGCCACATTTAGCTCATTAATGAAGGCAATCTCTTAGTCTTCACATAGTAATAGTCCATTCATACTTCTAATATAATCTATGTTGTTCATTACCATCAATCCACCCCCCTTGTCCAGCTTCATAATTTTTATATGAGTACCAGAAATAACAGCATTCAGCAATTTTTTTTCTGTTCTGTGAAATGTTTATTTTCAATATTGCATTTCCCCCCACATACATCCCTGAAATGCACTTCACAGGTACATTCAAAAGCTAGCAAGAGTTGGTTCACAGGTGGATCAAATACACTAGGACGATATAAATTACCATTTGAATTACTATTTGAATTGTTAAACCACACTGCAAGATTAAGTTTTCGAACAAATAACTTCAAATCTATAATTAAGTTTGAAATTTCAGCTCTTCTACCTGGCACAAATGTATGCCCTTTAGCAAACAAATCTGCATGGGCAACATTAATATTTGCTGTAAAATAGTTGTAGATGTTAAAATCATTTTTACTGTTTGTCACTGTTAAATGTCTTAATACCTTCCGGCCATAAATCTCCATCTAATTCTGCTGTCTCTGTTGTTTGCGGAATGTCCATGGATTCGAATACTGCTTCGGTCTTGTTCCCTGGCTTGTGTAGTTCTGTTGGATAGTATACCCAGGGCCTACTTCTTTCCATTGCTGCTGGTTCTGTATTCTCTCTGATCTCCTCATCTCCACTTCTTTTAAAGGGGTGGAACCCACTGGAACAGACAAATTTATCAGTTCTGGTGACTGAGCCCACCCTTCTACACTCTGAGTGGCTCCCCCAGTAGAACCAATATGAAAACCTGGTGGCTTAGGGTATGCATGACCACTTTGAAATTCAGATAAGTCCCTTTTCATTTTAGAGACTTTCCTTGCCAATAGGCATTTGCAAACACCATCAACTTTATTAAACAAATTCACATAGTTAATTTCATAATCAGCAAACAATAAGTCACTCTGTATTGCCGCGTTTAACTCATCCAACTCTGATGATATAATCTGAATTTCCTTGGAATTATGTTTAATCATTAAGTCTAAAATCTCCAGCCCAGTTTTATTAAACAGGTTGTATAGTTCAGTTAATAATTTGGGTTTCTCGGCAACACCATTCGGATAATGCCAAACCCTTAAGCCTCTCGGAATGACCTGAGCTTCAATAATTTTCTTTAAATAAACATTCTCTGGTTGTAAGGTTTTAAGTTTCTGCAACTTAGTCTCAAAAAGATGCAATTCCTCAATTAATGACCCAGTCACATTAGATCTCCCAGCAGCAGTCCCAGTTTCCAAATTAATTTGATATTGCTGATTTTTCCAATCGGAAAACTGAAATTTACTCACTGCACTTGTAGCTGAACTGTTTCTCGACACATCTGAATTGTCTGGGTGCTCCAACTCTATTCCCACTTGAAGTTAAATGTTGGTTTACACACTTACCACAGCAATGGCCAGCTTGGTTAATTTGTTGAATTAATTGTATGAGTTTACCAACAGTTACAAGAGACTGTTTTCTATGGTGAAAGGAAGTTCTGTTCAATTAAAATGCTTAGAGCCATGCAGCATGTAAGTAAATACTATGGGAATAAAAGCCAGTCATGATTAGGTTAGCACAAAAAATGAGTGAAATGCTGACTAAGTATGTAATAGTCCACATTTCATAAAATAAAAAAATTTGGATAAAGATGATTGTATATGTCACCTGTCTGGTAGATATATAGTTTTAAAGGTGGTTTATGTGTTAAGTATTCATTGACGCTTTCATCTTTTTTGGTATTTAAGATAAATTAAGAAACACCACAGTTATTTATTTATCAGAATAATTTATATCATTACTCATTTATATATGTTGCTATCAAAATACCTGATATTAGTAAGTCAAACATGCATCTCATTCAAAACTACAAGGTCACAAGGGATGAAAATGTTTATTCTGTTTCCTTTCAAAACCGCCTGACATTTCAGCACTTTTTCAATCGAAATATACCACACATACATTGAAAAAAGACAAATATCAAGAAATTCGAGAAGACTCTAGGCAAATGTCTGCTGGAAGTAAATGTAGCAATGCCTTTAGCTTGGCAGAGTTTCAAAATTACTGCTTTGAGAATTCTGGGTAATGATTTCTCTGTTTTAAAGTGCAGTCTTTGAACTTGCTGAAGTAAAATTCCAGTCCACTACAGCATAAAATTCATGCTTGTAACTATCTGGAAATCTTCAGCTGTCAGTCATTTATTACTGCTTCTTGGAGTTATAAAAGCAATACCCATTGCCAACCTCAATTTACTGTGACTGCTACCACCCTCACCATTACTTTGCTGACCTTTGGAATCATAACATTTCTAGTGAGTTTCTATGATTGTTTATATGCTAAATATACTCTGTAACTATTTTTTATCTTTTCTTCTCCTCTCTTCCCTTGTCTTTTTTATTTCTAACTTCCTTACTTTCTTACTTTTACTTCAGATTTAACAAACATTAGGTAACCTCATCACTACTAATTTAAGAAAATAAGTTATTTTATCACTTTTTTATATTGCATTCATAGTACTTAGTCGTATCTTGTTCTAAAGTAAAGGGTTATCTGAAATGCAAACATTTTACATTTCTATTGCATTTCATACCTATATGATATTTCATTGGCTTTTAATTAAGTATACTACATTAATACAGCAATACGCGGTGGTGGTGCTGCGGTAGTGTTGTCGCCTCACAGTAAGACGCTGTTCGATTCTCAGCTAGAGCGTCTTCTGCGTGGAAACATGCGTGAATGGGCGTACCTTCGTTGAAGGTTGTGCGTCAGGGCTGGTAACTCGGCACGTAAAAATCTACTACCAATCATTAGCAGACTGGAGTTCCACTGTGGTGACCCCTAACCGGGAAAAGCCGAAAGACACAAACAAACATTAATACAGCAAAAGACAGATGACATGAAAATCTGGAAAACTGCATGAAAACACAATGGTGAAAATAAATTGAAATGGAATGTTCAGCTTTGTAGAGTTTTGGGAAAATAGCTTGGGAATTCTGGAAAACATTTATCTAAATTAAAATGCAGTGCTTTGAAGTTGCAAGAGTGAAATAGCAGTGAAGTGCTGTACAGCATGTAGAATAGTACACCCAATGGAAGCGGACTATTCATCTTCTAATCATTGTTCTCTGGCTCTTCGAGCCGTAAAGACAAGCTCCATTTATAATTTTGAAAACCACAACTGTTTTTCCCTCCCTTTGTAGTTAAAGTTTAATCCATTAGACGATTATCGTTGAACTTTTATGTTCACGTTGAGTAATACAACATTTTTAATGTAATGAAAGATTACTATTTAACATTTTCAGTGAAATGAATGATTATTACTTGACTGCAAGCAAATAATGTCACTAAAATCCAGCATAAGTGCTGTTTTAAATTCTGTTATCTGTTTTAAATTCTGTTATCTGTTTTAAATTCTGTTATCTGTGGCTACTACTTTTTCTCTCTTTTTTATCAGGGCCACTAAATCACATTCCATCTTATGCAGCAGTAAGCCTAATATGCTCAAAGAAGTCAGAACACCTTTGGTGACTACCATCTTCTGATTTACATCCTTGAGCAGTATGCTTGGCAATGGATATGCTGCAGTTTAATCACCATCCCTGAGTAGTAAACTACAGTTCATACTGGACTACTGTCCTTTCAGAGGCGAGCACAACTGTAATGATTTGAAAACATGAAATAATGCAAACAATATTTCTATAGTAAAAACTTCAAGACTAGGAGATTGTTAGCTTGGTTTTTGTCATTCAGTTTGAATGAAGTCTAATTCCAAATAAATTTGTATACCTGTAGCTGCAGGATAGCTTTGAAAAAAAGTATTTAAATACCCATACCTCTACTTACTTTATATTCAAGGTAACCTACTGATAATATTAACCATACGTTTTGTAATTAAACATATTAATGATACGCATATACAAACATAGTAGATACATTGCTGTTTGAAGGCATTTTCTACCATGACTTGATATACTGTGACAAGTGAAAGGAAATATATACATTGGGCTAAGAAAAAAAAGAGGAAGGTAGAAAATCAACAAACATTATTGAAAAACATAATGAATAAATATATAGTTCATGTATTATAATCATGAAGTCCACACCTTGTGTGTATAAAACAACAACAGTAATCACTAGACCACTGAAAGGCCTCAGTTTAAATGACATTTTAGTGCTTAAAAAATTAAGTAACTCAACATCAGCAAATGAGCCTAGTATTACAGAAATTGAGATGTTTCTTAGCACCACAGACCCCCAGGTGTGTTTTGTTTCTTGTCACACACACACACATACAGCTGAAATGCTGTACAACCATTGTTAATGTAGCACACACATATCTTTTGAGCATCTCTTCACAGCTTGCAAAACTTAGAAAATAAGAACGGTGAAAGTAGAAGTAAATTGACATACCTTGTCAGAAGACAAAGTACTTGTACAAATTCTACACAAGTATACAGAAAACCATTATCTTCACCATGAAAGAACTCAGGTTAAACTCTGTGATTTGGGGACATGAAGCTGAAAATAAAGCAGTACACTATTGCAATAGTCTTTCTGCTGATCGCTGCATGTTTGTGGGTTAGAGGTTTAGCTTTTTTCTTCTTTCCCCACTCATTGTAGCTGCAAAAGACTGTATGTGGAATGCATTTAAGGAATACAGGTATGGAAGTAACTGCTCAGGCTTCCACTATTAGTAAACAAAGTGAATGCACCAAAACCAGAATCCTCAAACTGTATTTGGCAAAAAAAGATTACCCCAAAACACTTTTTAAATTTTAAGTA
The DNA here is from genome assembly GCF_019279795.1 of Protopterus annectens. Classification (NCBI taxonomy): domain Eukaryota; kingdom Metazoa; phylum Chordata; order Ceratodontiformes; family Protopteridae; genus Protopterus; species Protopterus annectens. The sequence continues at coordinate 898,930,879 of NC_056734.1, read as the reverse complement.
TTGCTTTCAGGATGCAAGCCCCCCCCCATATCTCCTGAATGGGGAGGGTCAGCCTCCCACAATCCAAATGTTTATATACCAAGTCTATGGTTGAATCAACTTGAAGAAGGGGGGGAAATTCACCCAAAAAGAGAATTAATCATTTATGGCACAAATCAATGACAGTGATTTCCCATGACAGAACTCTACTCATTGTTGGGTTAAACAACTTCTAGGAAGCTTATTCTGTGATTATAACTTCTACCAGAAAAAAATACCCAAAAATAGATACAAAAATGAAGTGAGCAGTCATAAATAGTATTGATCTCCCTAATAAGAAAAACACAAGCAATACATCCAATACTTCTAAAGCTCCTCTCTTGAGTGGTAACGTTTTTATAGTAAACTGTGACTTTATTTAAATCTCTTCACAAACAAGAACAAAAACATGACACTAAATTGATAACTGAAACTTCTCTACCTGATGTTTGTAACTGGGACTTTGCAGTATCTTGAAAAGAAGTTGCATCAATTGCATCAGTACGGGTAGACTGTGATACATATTGGAGTAAAGAACTTGAGAAAAATAGCACTGCTGGAGATCGATAAATCTTAGTTATATTAACGTTCTAGATCAAATTAATTTTAATTTTTGCTTTTGAAAAATATTCACTTTTCCATGATTTAGACACTTTTATCATAATAAGGCAGTTAAACATAATATACTAATGAGTCATTGCTTTCAAAAATATGCTTTTTGTTGTAAAAAAAAAAAAAGATACAGAAAACCACATATTTTCTAAATATAATGTCAACTTATAAGCTCCAGAGAAATAGGGAGGCAGATGGAGAAAAAAGGAGATGATGGAGCAGTGAAAGAAATGAACAAGAAAGCAAATATCCAGACCAGAGAATGTGTGCAGGATTCAGAGGAAATGTTTCAAAGAAACATGTTTGATGCAGATGACTCAGCAAATGATGGATGTATAGTTACAACCTTCCAGTTGGGAAGGTTGTGGGGATGATTTACTTAAAGAAATGGTGATACAGAGTGAGCCATAAAATGAAGGAGATATTTCTTGGGGGACATTAAGGAGAAAATAAAAAATGAGGGTGCAGTACTGGTGAGATAGAAAAAAAAACATATGCAGAAAAAGTAAATGAAGGCAAAAGTTGAGTAGCAGAAAAGAAGGCAGAAAAAAATAAAAAACTGAAGTATGTGGTAAGGATTCAAAGTAAAAAAGATAAAAAAAAGGACAGGTATGAGGTGTGGGACAACTTAGGAGCTCATTTGAGGGTAAAAGCACATGAGATCATAGCATTTATGCTTATTAACAGAGACATTTTGTGACATATTTGAGACTGTTTTTTCAATGGAATATTTTCATGGAAAATATGAAAAAAATGGGAAAAAAGTGAAAAAACAAAAATAAGGCTGAACTGTTCTATCACCACTTTTTATTGCTAATCTGGTACCTCAGCTATTCACCTTCACAGGATAATGAAATAACATTTTAATTAATTATACAATAATTTAATTAAGCAATAACACTAAATTGCAAATGAATAATTTAATCTTTTATTATAACATTAACCTGGTTTACTACATAATACCAAAATTCCACAATCCTGAGACTCTGAAAACAGAAGACCAGAATCTCGAGACTGCGGAATCTCGAACTAAAAAAAAAAAAAAAAAAGTTAAAACATAACATAAACTATTCTAATGTTTGTGCAGGGGGGAAAGCCCCCCTGCACCCCCTACACCCCCACACCCCCTGCAACTTAAATATACCAACTCCAAGATTGCACTATAGTGCGCAATCTCAAGATTCTGTTTGTCGGTATTCAGAGTCTCGGGATTATGGAATTTCAGTATTACACAGTGAACCTGGTTAACCATCTAATACTATTTAACAATCACATAAACCAACTACTCAATTTCTATTTTTGTTTAAACAATTTGTTAATTAAAACATTTAATCACTGTCTATTTTAAAAACAAAAAATTGTTCTCTAAGTTTAAGCCTTTAGGAAATAATGTCCTATAATTAAATATAATTTTCCTCTCTTGTTAATTAAGCTTATTAGCAAAGTTCCAAACTCTAAGGAAATAAGGTTCAGCTAATACACTAAAAAAAACAACTATCAGACCCTTGATGGACCTTTTGAAAATGCTCAGCATCAGGAGTTTCTAAATTACAGTTTCTAATGTCCCCCAGATGTTCTAAAACCCGAATTCTCACCTTACATTTGGCTTGACACACATATCATTTAGGACTTTTGCAACCACAAACAATTATATAAACTGCCCCATAAGGTTCACAATCAAATCTACCCTTAGAAATGAAATTCTTTCCATTGATTTTAGTACCAGTAAGATTTTTTTTATCTTGGGACAAACCTTACAATGTCCACAAGCAAAATATCCCCTTTTCTCTATTGATACTACAGAAATTTCATGATCCAAACATAATAATTATTTCAAGTTTTTGTATCTACCATAAGAAAACAGTGACATAAAATGTTGCCCACTATCTCATCTTGGCATAAAACATGCCACAAATCCTTAATAATATTCTCAAACACTGATGAAAAAGGGGAACATTTTGTAATGAAAAATATCTTTTCTTTACAACCATCCTTAAAACTTATATCCTCCCCAATAAAAGCACTTCTATATTGTGTTTCACTTCTTTCAAAAACTCTACCTTCCAACAACTTCTTTCTGGCATTAATTAACAGTTCAGTGGATCAGCCACATTAACCTAGCCTACATTCCACCTCAGATAAACCATCATCCTTAAACATTTCTTTGTAAGTATTGGTAATGACTTTTTTAAACTCACCAAAGGGAAGAGAGTCAGTTAAATATGGTGGATGCATACTAGTAGCATGCAAAAAGTTATTCACTGCTGTTTCCTTTCTATAAGGTTGGTATTCAATATTATATTCACCATCCACATACAATGCCACACCCAAATATTTTATAGACTTTCTGTTTAATTCATATGTAAATGTACGGCCATGAAAATTTTCATTTAATGCCTGAAAAAATTAACAAAGTCATACTCATTACCCTTACAAAAAATAAATCATCAATGTATCTTTTATACAAAAGCATATGTTCTGAAAAAATTGTGTGGGATATATAGAATCACATAAGTGGGGGCAAAAGAAGCCCCCATCACTGTACCGTTAATCAGAAAAAAAATAATTCTTAAAACAAAAATAATTGTGCATCAAACAAAATTCTAATAAAGACACCAGAAACAAAGTGAGAGGACCTTCCCCTGTAACATTAAAAACATCTTACAAACCCCACTTATGTTATATACTAGTATTCAAAGAGCAAACATCCACTGTTACTCAGTAACAATCCTCATTCCAGTTCATTTCCTTTAAACTGACAAAAAGTTCCTGGGTATTACTAATGTGTGCAGGTATCCTACATAAAAACTTTTTTAACAGAAAATCCAAAAAAGTGCCTACATTATATAAAAAACGAACTTCGACCTGAAATAATAGGTCTGCCAGGGGGGTTTGAAATGCTTTAGTTGACCTTATAGATGACATAAAAAATTGGGTCTATTGGTCTCTTACCATATGCGCCTCACAGCAAGAGGTTCTCTGGTTCGATTCTTGGCTGGGGTGCCTTCTATGTGGAGTCTGCATGTCCTCCCTGTGGCTGTGTGGGTTTTCTCCGGGTATTCTGGTTTCCTCCCACATCACAAAGAGATGATGTAGGTGGATTGGACATTCTAAATTGGCCCTAGGTGTGAGTGTGTGCGTGTGTGTCTTCTGTGGAAGGTTGGGCATTGGGCTGGCAACTCGACACCGTAAAACTCCACTGCCAATCATGAGCAGACAGGTGATCCACTGTGGCGACCCCTAACCAGGAAAAAGCCGAAAGAAGAAGAAGGTCTCTTACCATATAATTTCTTTATATCATTAGATACAAAAAAAAAAAAAAACAATGTTTCACCCCGTTCTAAAATTTCTATTAACTGCAAATTAAAGGAGGTTACTGGGTTGTGCTTTAATTTTAAGTATACTTGTCTGATAATCTAAGAAATCATGCACAATTTCACGATATTTAGACTTTCTGATAACCAATTTCCCTCCTTTATCTGCTTGCCTGAACACATAATTCTATACCTCTTCCTGAAGCTGATGTAAAGCTGACGACTCATCTTTAGAAACTTTATATAATTTGGGGGTTTGTAAACATTTCCCAAATTCAAACTCATTTTTTTTTTATTAACTATTCTTTCAAAAAGGCAAATGGCAGAAGAAAACATAAGGTTGAAAATTCAGGTTTTAGAACATCTGGGGGACATCAGAAATTGTAATTTAAAAAGTCCTGTTGCTGAGTATTTTCATAAAGTACATCAAGGGTCTGATAGTTGCTTCTTTTTTAATGTAGTAGCTGAACCTCATTTCCCAAGAGGTGGTAACTTTGCTAATAAGCTTGATGAACTAGAGATCAAAATATTTAATTATAGGACATTATTTCCTAAAGGCTTAAACTTAGAGATCAATTTGCATTTTTAAAAAAGATAGTGATTAAATGTTTGAATTAACAAAGTGTCTAAACAAAAATAAAAATTGATTATTCGGTTTATGTAATTATTATGGTTAATATAATAGGAAATTATTAAATTATTCATTTGTAATTTAGTTTTATTTTGTAATTGAATTATTGTATAATTAATTAACTTGGTCTTACCTGTATAAAATGGGTTTCATAATATTATTTCATTATTCTGTGAAGGGGAATAGCCGAGGTACCAGACAATCAATAAAAAGTGCTGTTAGAACAACTTACCCTTATTTTTGTTTTTTCACTTTTCATATGATATGTGCTTTGTCATTTAGAATATAAAAAATGGTTTACTAACAAAATGTGGAAAATCAAAACATTTTTTTACCTTTTGATCAAATCAGTTTTCTGAATCTGGTAATACAAAATTATCAAAATAGTGGAAATGCCACAGAAATGACATTCGAATACCGGAAGTTACAGTGTTGAAATGCACCCCACACCCCCTGCATATTATATAGTCCAACTCTGAAATCGTACTACAGTGAGGAAAAGGATAAGTTTCCCAATCCCCACTGTAGTGAGATCTGTTACCAGAACATCAAAGGCACATTAGTGAATGTACTCTACCATTCGGTAACATGCATTCAAACATCTGCATAATGTCATTATGGAAACCGGAAAAGATGCATTCCACCATCCCACTTTCACATAAGTGCCATTCCACATTTTAATAGTAAGCCTAAAAAAGAAATATTGTAACCCATGGGATAAAAGCATTTAACAGGGAAAAAAAAAAAGATTCATGTACTATTTCAAACAGAGGTAGAAAGAGAGAGAGTTTGAAAGGACATTTGAAAGCTTTATGTAAAGAAGTACTGGACATTGCAAAAATTTATGACAAAAAGGGTTTTGTGGATTAGTGGCTGGGATTGTAATATTATGTTAAAAATAGAAAGAGAAAAAAATTATACATATATCAAGCATGAAAAATGTGGAGTTGAATAGAGATATTTTTAAATACTGGGGACAACCGGCAGTCTGATATTTCTGGGCCACATTTGAATTACATACTTCAAAATCCTCTGGGAATTCATACTAATGCATGACCTGACATTCTGTGCATTTTCTAGTGTTGTAATAAAAATAGTTAAAATGTGGTTCTATCTGTAGGCCTTTGACTTCCATTATTTAGAAGCAGACATTCCATCTGTACTGCTTTGGGTGGATAAATAGGTGATGACACAGTTATACACACCACAATTTATAATGATGATGTAGGCATACATGTATTTTAAATGCTAGACACAGCTGTATTTGAACCTAGGACCATGTGGACCAAAAATTAATGCACTCAAAAGAATTTAACAGACTGACCCACAATGTCACTGTTCTGACAAGTGTATTTTTACATGTTGTAGATATAATTGCACACTTGCCTGCTCTTACATACTGCATTTATATCTATTAATATGTATATGGCTTTATAGTGATGTATTTCTCTACCAGAGTCCCAGTTAAACTCCTATTTTTCCATTAATCTTTTAGCAGATTTGTGCAGTGTGGCAAGATGTGCAGCATCCCCCTAAACATGTTTAATGATGAGAAAATGAAATTTACTATGTTTGGCTTAAAACATCTGTGCTAGTTAACCGGCTGTGTCACTTGGGGGTTTGCTGCACAGCACTTCAGCTGAAATGGTACTGGATTTGAAATAGGGTGCAGGTGTACTTTTTGAACATGATTATTATGCTTTCAAATACGTGTAGTACCACACTGCTATTTAGCATAGCATAGTATTGTGCAAAAAGGCTTTAAAGAAAAGAAAATTTGGGGAGATAGGACACTGATGAAATGGGCTGCAAGCCGGGGGAAAACATAGTGAAGGGCAGGTAAGTATGTGCAGGAAGAGTGTGGCCATTTCTTCAAAAGCGACAACTGTGCACTTGAAAATATTTTTATCTGAATTTGTACTGTCAAACCTAGACATAGGGTTGAAGAAAACATAATTGTGTTGTCAAGCCAATTGGACCAAATTAAGTGTGTCCAGTGGACACATGTGTGAAATGGAGAGCTATGTATGCGTTGGTATATTTTTTGGGGGAAAGGTGCCCTTGTTTTTAAAGAGAGACTGGAATGTTGGGGAAGTGACATAGGTATGTGTTTGGGAAGGTAAGATGGGTAGGTGAGGAAGCATTTGCAGACAGACAAGACAAGCAAAACAGCAGACAGGCTTGGTGTGGGACACAAGATGGGATGAACACCTTGGTCAGGGAGGGTGTTGTGGGATCCCAGTCTCATGGACATCAGACATGGTAGCCATGTGACTCAAGCCCTCACCAATGGGACTGTCATCACTGCACCTTCACTGCTCCTGTGGAGGCAGTGGTCGACACTGACACCTGGAGACAAGAATGCCCCACCAGGATGGACAGCATGATCTCCATCTGGTGTAGGCATGTGCCAACAGTTTGGTGCACAAACCTATGCACCATGCCTGGCAGTTGATTTTGGGTGATGAACACATCTGCTCCACCTCCATTCCCAGAGGGGGGCACACCCCCAGCCTGTGGGACATAACTACCCAATGGAGCAGGTAGTGCAGGGGCTGCAGAGAGGGAGCCACCAGGCTGCAGGATATACGTGCTGGTCCCCGATGACTCGGCTAGGGGACCGAAGGTAGGTGGATCACCATGAACCAGCCTAACTTGTTGAGCTTTGGTAAATGAAATATGAACATAAAAGAAATTTAAACATAAGCCAAACAAATGTAATTAATAACATAACAGAAAACAATAATGAGTAATGGAAATAAATTGAAAATAATATAATGAGGAACATTACAATAAATAATGCAAATGAAAGTTTTTTTTAACAGCAAAGCAATATTAAATTATACATAAGGCCAACATTTATTTATTTATCACTTATTTATTTATTTGCCATTTGTTAACCGGGTTAGTCCAACTGAGCCACTGGCCCATTTTCAGTACAGACCCAAGGAGTAAAGCTCCAGGAATACAAAAATGTTAGTATAATGATTACAATACAGTAAAATGTAAGAATTTAACAATGTACATATAGAACAGAAAAAAATGAAATGAGATACATAAAGATAATAAAGCCATGTAGAGTATGCAGTAGAGGTACAAACTGAATTAATGTAGATGCAAAATAAAGTTTAACAACTTAATTCAATTGTCATGCTCTAGTCTCAAATCACTGTTAATTATTAAATAAAGCATAGGTCTTTAGAGGATATTCTTTATGTGTTAGAATAAAATGTTGTGTAAGACTTTGACAGGTTGAAACTTAGAACTGGAGAAGTTATGGTAAGACTAGGTACTTGAGTTCATGGAGAATTATGGCAATTACAGGTTCTTACGTTCAGGAGGTAGTTTTTAACTTCAGTTTTGAAGCAGGTGGTACTAGTGATGTTGTGAATGTTAGGGGTAGCCTATTCCAGGCTAGGGAGGCAGAATGCCTATAAAGGAGTTTGCCAATATTTTTGTGAAGTTTATAGATATCTAGAAGGTTCTGGTCTGAGCTAAGAAGTGGTGAGCTGGACTACAGTGGGATACTAATGAAGAGCGAGAGGGACAGGCCATGGATTTATTTAGTAGGGAGTGTGTGAGCTGCAGCTGGGAGAGAAGCCGGAATTGAGGGAATTCAATCCATTAGAGTTGGTGTAGGGAAAGGCAATGATGTGATTTGCATAAAGGTTACTGACGAATATGGCTCTGCTGTTATAGGCTTGTTCGAGTTTGGATAGTAGTGATGTCTGGACATAGGTAAGGATAGGAGAGGCATAGAGAAGGCAAGGAATGAGAAAGGCTTGAGAAAGACAGGGTCTGGAGATGGGAGCTAAGAACTTTTTGTTTCTATAGAGAAGACCTAGTTTTTTGTTGTTCTTTTGATACACTGCTGTATATGGATGTCAAATTTTAGCTGGTCATCAATTATAGTTCCAAGTTGTTTGGTGTGAGGATCAGCTGTGATGGAGGTTTTATTGAGAAAGAGAATGGTAAAAGAGGATTTGTGGTGTGAGAGGGGATTTGGGAAGGAAAAGTAGGAGCTTAGCCTGTTTGGGGTTATGTATAAGCTGGTGTTCAGTTAACCATTTTTCAACAGATGAGAAAGTCTGTTGATTAATGGAATGAAGGTTAGAGATGTTATCAGAGATAGAGATGACAGCAGAGTCACTGGCATATTATATGCGGGAAGAAGATGTGCAGGAAGAGTATAGATCATTAGTGAAGATGTTGAAAAGGTGGATGCCAAGGAATGAGCCCTGAGGGGCACTGGTTTGTACAGGTAGGAAGGGGGAACAGGCAGATTGCCATCTAACAGACTGGAGTCTGTTTGAGAGATAGCTAGAGAACCAGTGTATAGTAAGGGGGGAGAGGTTGAGCTCAGTTAGTTTGGCAATAAGCTTAGAATGAGAGACAGCATCAAAAGCTATGGAAAGGTAGAGAAAGAGAAAAGGTACTAGATGGTTGTTGTCCATGGCTTCTGCAACAGTATCTGTGAAGGAGACTAGAGCAGTGGGGGTACTGTGATTATGTCTAAAGCCATGTTGTGTAGAGGTTAGGAGATCATCATCAATTAGGTATTTAAGAAGCTGGTTATGTATACTTTTTTCGAGGATTTTGTAGAGTGGACAGAGAACTGAAATGTTAAAAATAAAAACAGAAGTGGTTCCACTGGCAGGAAATTATTGCAGAAGAAATTTATTGCAAAAAGTAAGTGCTTTCATGATTTTTATACATATATTTTTTATGTATTTAAAATGTTTGCAGAGAGCTGCTTTTAACTAATTTGGCATTTTGTGAGTTAAAGCAATTAGGCTTTATTTGCAGCATGATTGGTTGAATGAGCATTTATAAGGGTGTGTGCGATTTTGTCTTTTAAACAGTCTGAAGAAGCGAATGCTATTCGCGAAAGCACTTACTTTTTGCAAAAAATATCTTCTGCAATAATTTCCTGCCGTGTGGAACCACTTCTGTTTTAATACTGATCTACTTTAGTTGGTTCCCTTGTCTACTGTTTTTATAGAGAATTGAAATGGGTCAGTAGATGGAAGGATCTATGGGATTACCTCCTTTGTGTAGTGGTATAGCGTAGGAAGATTTCCAGGAATCTGGGACAGTGGATTCTTAGATGGAATGGTTATCAAAGATAGAGACAGGATAGGCTATGGGGTGAGCTGTGAGTTTAAGGAAGAGGGGTGGGACGTTGTCAGTAGAAGGTTTTAGTTTTACTAGAAAGGATTTTATGTAGGTAGTGAAAACAGGTTTAAGAGAGAAAGGCATGCTTGTGTTTGTTTTTATGTGGTATGAGAGGGATTGTCAGATGGATAAGTTTGGGTACATTTTTGAATAGATTCCATTAAATGAGTATTGAGTAGGGTGGTGGTTTCCTGGGGATTATTGTTTGGATAGGGGTTGGGGGTGGTAGGATTACCTGGGTACAGTATTTTGCTGATGGAGTGCAAGAACATTTTAAGGTTAGAGTTCTGGGTGAATTAGGCATTAGAGTAGTATTTTTTTTGTCCTTATTAATTTGTTTTTTAGAATGTTTATGGAGTTCTTTATACTTTTGGAGAAGTTTTGTGGATTTAGTTTGAAGCCATTGTTTCCAACACTTGTCCCTTTTTTTCATGAGAGAGAAGGTGTCTTTAGAGAGCCAAACATAAGAGATAATAACAAATAATATGATAATATCAAATGATAATAATAAATATTTTGATTAAATAAATAAAAGAAGAGAAGGGGTGGGGTGAGAGAAAAAAGAAGAACATTAATAACTTCACAGATAATATAACTACACAGACTACAAATATATATTTCTAGATATTTTAGATTTCACTTGTGAGACCGCTGACTACTATGACATTTATTATTTGAAATACTACCCTGTTCCTTACACACACACACTATAGTACAGATCATAATGTATCCAGCAATTATTCAGTGTTGCTTATATTGTATATACGATTTTCCACATACATACCTCTCAACCTCTTAGCATGAGACATTATGGACCAAGCCATACATAATGGTGGTACAAAGGCACAGTGACAGGGAACATTCTTACATAGTGTGCTCATACAAGAGTAGCAAGGTGTTCTGATAACAGATTTGCCATTAAATTGTATTTCAAGTGATGTCATATATCTGCAAATCAGAGAACCAGACATATGAGGCAATATTCAGTACATTCTGCAAAAATCCCAACAGCTGAGAGGTATGCTTGTGTACATTGATTACACTTGACAACTGGACAGTCAAGGCACAGGTCTATGGGTGTGCACTTCACATGCAAGCATGGTTATGTTTTCTTCATGATATGCCAATACATTATTGAATACTGCAGAATTTCTCAGTTGTCTGGTGTTGGATTAGAGCTCACAAGCAGTGACTATAGGAATACTGAACATTTTATCTGTAACAATAAATTATCAGAGCACCGTCTCCTTTTGCACTTCATTGATTCATGTTGTTTCATATCTTGCATTTACACACATGGATAGCTGTGCAAGAGTTCTGTTAACTTACATGTTTACCCCACTCATTCATTGACTGCAACCTACAGCATACTTCAGACAAAATGAGCAGAACACAACATTGACTCTTAATCTGGGTATTGCACAACATTTATATATGACATGCTAAAACAGTATTGACTACTGCACATTTCTCAGTTGACTGATGTCTGATTATAACCCACAAGCAGTGGCTACAGGAATACTGAATTTTATTTAAAAAAAAATAAATTATCAGAGCACCATCTCCTTTTACACTTTTTGCAATCTACAGGATATTTCAGAGAATGAACAGACCACAACATTGACTCTTAAGCTGGGTAAACCACATTAACCAATGGTTGGAAGCTTTGCTACATAGTGCTGCATGCTCATGTGCTTTACCAGTTCAGATATGCACTGACACACTAATAAAACTCTGTGATATACCAGGTATTTCATATTTGCATTTACTTTATTTTATTATTAAGTTATGCATCAAGTTATTACTTTATTGATTTTCTTACATACCATGCTCTTACCTTATCCTAGCCAAGCACCTTGCGTGGGACTGGACATTGCAAGCTCTCTTCTGCAGCTGTGGTAAAAGTAGGAAACCATTATATATACCAGTTTTGCACAGATTCAGCTTGTGTATTTATAAATTACTAGAAAACATACTTACATATTTGTGGGGTGCATCACTCCCATGCTTCTTGGATCCAGGTATCCAAGGTTCCCCTCTTCCTTTGATACAGGTCAGCATAATGGTGATGACACTGCTTACCAGTGCAGGGGATACCAGCTGCACTGGTCAGGTCCCTGGCTAAACTATCCCAGGCCTCAGACTTACACTCTGAGCCCTGGTAGTCGCCCTGCAGCAGCCAGGGTCCATAGCTTTCTACCAGCAGTCCACTGAAAACCCTGACTCCTGCACACCCCACCATTGTGCCCTAAATCACACACCTTCCCACACGACAGCATCCATAACCCCCAGCCAAGGTCCGGCTCCAAGGAATAATGGGAAATTTCAGCCTATTGGCCTTTAAATAGGTTGCATTCCCACCCTTGCATGTTATACTGTAATGTTCAAAAAACACGCTGCATCACTTAGTATCACACAAACTTGCACAATCCATGTTTAAGTGAAACTTAACAATGTGCAAACATGAAAAGCCCACTGACCATGTTTAAGGGCTGCTTAGCATCTTGCACCTTTTCTAAATGTAACAATTATTTAATTTAAAGTCAACCGATGTTTCAGTCACCTGATGTTAATATATATATTAAACAGGGTGACAATCTGAAGGATGAAGTAGGTTCAGTTGAACCCACTTCAGTCGAAGTCTGGAGGATGAATGGCAACAATGTTGAACCCGACATTGTTGAAGTACAAATCTTGCCCCCATCTCGACCCATGTTAAAGCCCATTCCAAGGTTTACAGCGAGTCGTATTTTGACAATGTCAGAATGTGACATTGTTGGTCTCGTGAAAGTAGGTCGATGATCCCATCATTCGCTCAGGTCAGGTTCGATCTTCTGATAGTAAACCATTATATATATATATATATATATATATATATATATATATATATATATATATATATATATATATATATATATATATATATATATATATATATATATATATATATATATATATATATATATATATATATATATATATATATATATATATATATATATATATATATATATATTATATATTATATATATATATATATATATATATATATATATATATATATATATATATAGGTTCATAGGTTGGTACTAGGCTATCGGCCCTAGGGCCTATACAAGCCTAGCCATAAAAGTTCCTTGGATATTTCTTCCCACAATATTTACTTCTCTGGACCCCTGCCTAGCAGGGCGACTGACATGATCCCCAGGGTGAATTTCCTATCTCCCATCCAGTAAACAAGGTACCTTTTGAAGAGGGCCAAGGAAGCACTCTGCTTGACATGTATGGGCAGTCTATTCCAGAGTATGGGGAGTCTCTGGGTCAGGAACCTATCCCTCCAGCATGTTTTGTTCATTGTGATGACAAGGTTTAGATCCCTGGATCGTGTGCCTCTGAGGGACTGGAATTTCTTTAAGTGGAGTATGTCCAACATCTCAGGGTTTGACATGGCCTTGTATGTTAAGCAGAGATCGCCTCTGAGTAGACAATATGCCACAGAGTATAGCTGGAGTTTTTTTAGACGGTCAGCATATGGCATCTGTTTAAGCCTGTGATTCTTTTAGTGAGGTATTTCTGTGGCCTTTCCAGCTGTTGCAGATGTCTTGTGAGGTACATACCAAACAGGGCATTATACTCTATAATGGGTCTAATGAGGGATGAGTACAGTGGGACAATGACCTCCTTTTTTCTGGATGAAAAGCCCTTAGTAATGAGGTGTGCCACATAGAAGGATTTCCTGACTATTTTGGCGATGTGGTTATCGAAAGTGAGACCACTGTTCACCTGTGTCTCTAAGTCATCACACTTTCGATGTTTAGTGTACTGCCACCTATGTGGTATTTCATGGGTACATGTTTTTTTTCCAAAGGAGATAACTATACATTTCCTGGCATTAAGCTTGAGCCCATGGTTCTGGCACCAGGCATCTGTTTCTGTATGGCCCTTGTGTAGAATATCCACATCATTTGGGGATTCAATAATGGCTCCCAGTTTGCAGTCATCTGCGAACTTTTTTAGCCAGAGTCCCTTAGTACTGGCCTGTACATCAGAAAAGTAGATGCCAAAAAAGAGTGGTCCCAGGACTGAACCCTGAGGTACTCCACTCGTTACTTGTCTGGAGCTGGGTTCTGTCAGTAAGCCAGTTGGCAACCCATCGAGTGATGTAGGGATTTATGCCCAGCTTAGTAAGTTTATCTATGATTCCAGAGTGGGGGATGGTGTCGAAGGCCTTGGCGAGGTCCAGATAGACTGTGTGGACTGCCTTACCCTCATCCACAGCTCTGGAGACTGATTAGAAGAAGTCAATTAGATTCAGGAGACAAGATCAGCCCTTCCCAAACCCAAACTTGGTGGGGTCCAGTGTTTGAAGGTTGCCAATGTCTTTGTTTATAAGTTCCATGATAATGCGTTCCATGCCCTTGCAGATCAGGCTTGTCAGACTGATGGGACGGTAGTTCCCAGGATCCAAGGTGGATCCCCCCTTGTGGAGTGGGATAACTGTAACTGTGCGCCACTCAATGGGCACAAAGCCTGAGTTGAGGCTATGATTAAACATGACACTTAGGTGAGGTGCCAGTTCATTTTGTAGTTCATGTAGTACACAGCCTGGGATGTCATCTGGTCCCATGGATGCTGTATTCTTAGCTTTGGAGAGTGCGGTTTCTACCTGTGTGGCCGTGATTACTGGAATTTGGCAATCTTTTGGTATTGAGATGGGCTCTTTACGGGGTGAGAGGGGGGTGAAGTTGGCACTAAATCGATCTGCCAGGACAATTGGCAATATCCTTGGGATCACTATATTTAATGCCATTCTGTTGTAGCTCAGAGCAGATCTGAGCATTATCATTTAGATTCTTGGCATAACTATAGAATGCCTTGTGGTTGTCTTTGGAATCTTTGGCAATTTTATTTTCATAACTAGCTTTTGAGGATTTTATGAGAGATCTCAGCTTCTTACTGAGACTGGTGAGGGAGTTTTTTGCATCCTGGGATTTTCCTCTTTTCTGCAACAGTTTCTTCCTTCTGTTGTATAGTTTGTTTATAGCAGGGGACCACCAGATTTGCTTCCTTTTTTGGAGAAGAGCATCTTGGTTCTATTTGTGATGGCACGATTCATGCACGAGTGGATGTGCTTGTACAGCACCTTAGTGTAGGATTCTGCAGTCGAACTTTCAGATCCTGTCTGCATCGGTCTCATGAAGTTTGTCACTTCTGACTTCAGTTGCATGAAGTTGGCTTTGGAGAAGTTTTTTAAGGAGGTTTCCTTACTGGGGGGGTGGGGGGTGGGATGTGGATGTCAAGGGTGATTTGCTTATGGTCAGACCTGACCAATGATGGGGTGACCACTGGTGTGGAGCATCTATCTCCCATGTTGGTAATTGGTAGGATATTGGAGCCCCTGGTGGGACAATGGATTAGTTGATCCAGGGCAATGGAATTTATGAATTCTAAGAACCGTTGGGAAAAGCAGTTGGTACCCGAGTAGTTTTTCCAGTTAATGGCAGGATAGTTAAAATCACCCAGTATTAGGGTGTTTGGTTCTATCTTAATATTTTCCAGTATGTTTAGAAAGGTGTAGTGAGAATCTTGGGGCATGGTAGGGGATCTGTAGCAAGCTACAATTTGGATTGCAGTCTTACCTAGTATTAGTTGCACCTGGAGAATTTCAGATGCATTGTGTTGGGCAACTAGCCTGGAGGTGTGAATATCCTTGGTGAATATGGACACTCCACCACCTTTAGTGTTTCGGTCTTGGTTTTGTGGCTGAAAAGTGTGGTAAGAATTGTAGCCTGGTATTGCAGGGGTGCTCTCTGGAGCCTTGAGCCAGGTCTCAGTTACTGCACAGATATCGATGTTCTCCATTTTTAGGATAAAATTTAATTTTGAGTAACTGTCTATGTGAATTTGAGTATTACTGTGGTTAGTTCGCCTGCGTCATGTGATTAATGGGTGATGATTTATTAGGATGTTCTGAGGAATTCTTGGTAAAATAAAAATGAAAGCCCTTGATGCATATTCACTCATTCCATGATTTTTGGTGGTATAATTATTGATGAGTTTATAGACTTTGTTTTTTTTATTTTCCACTTCTAAACTGTTGTTGTGGTTGTTTTTTGGAGGGGCAGAATGACAGGTACTATTCTCAGATAAGAGTTATATTTTTACTCGGGAGCTAATATTGTGTTGGCTTTGAGCATTACGCTTTAGATACAATTTATTTTTCCTCGAAAGAAAAAATTATACTAAACTCCTTCCATTTTTGTATAAGCCATCATTGAAAAAAGTTGTGAAAAAAGCTGTAAGATGCATCTCAGAGGAGGAAGTGCAAGAGAATTAATGATCAACAGGAGCCCCCAGAGGAGTCCTTTGTCCAGGGCTCCATATCATGTAATAAAAACACAAGAAAACCAATTAACATAAAAACACTCCAAATGGAGCCACTGAATACTGCAGAAAACTTCAATGGCATCCTGATACCTCAGCAGAATGTCTTGAGAGGAATAAATTTAAACACACCATGCAGTCTTTTTATACAAACTTTAATCAAGAAATTTAGCATTTAAACAATTAATTAAGTGCACAGCTGAAATACAATGAATCCATTGCCTTCTAAAACAATACATGAGAATATATAAAAATAAGATAATTTTATGTTAACTATATGAATATACATTACCTAGATTAAATGTTCAGACTGATGTCTAGATTTAATCCTCTAGGTGCTAATGTCCTATAATTTAATATACATCTAATTTCCAACTCCAATATTTTTTGTGTAAAATTACCCCCACCCACCAAATGTGGGTTTGCTAATACACTATGTATCCTGTAAAAAATGATCAAGTAAGAGGTATATGGCCAGTGACCACTTTAATTTTTGTTCATGTGAGGTAGTTTATATAGTGGGATGTGGTTGTGTTCCCACTAGGCGGTACATAGGTCAAACCAAGAGAATGGCTAAAATCTGCATCCTGGAGCATTTGAGAGATATTGTAAACAAACAGTTGGCCAGTCTGATTGCTGATCATTTTTACAGGATACATGGTGGACATGATGAAAGTCTATTTATTAGTGTATTAGCCAATCATGCATGGAAAATAACAGTATCACCTGTACTTTAATGGATGTTGTCAGATCTGGAAGTACTGTATCCAGGGGGAGCATAGGAAGAATGTTTCAATGAGAGCTACAATCCTAGACTGGTACAGGGGTAGCTAGAAGTGTAGCAGCTGGACTTTGTTGTGGATATGCATTGCATTATTATGGACTATTTTTAGGTCCCGTAACTTCATCCTTGTGTAAGTTAGCATACCTGGTAAGGTGCTAAACACTGATAATGAGCAACAAAAGGTGTCAGTGTTAAACCTGGTCAGATGCATCAATCTACAACAGTCAAAGAAAAGAATTAATTAAGTGTTAGATTGTTACAGCAAGAATTACAAAGGAGGTTCATGTTTTTATTTAAATCTTCTTCAGTTTAATGCTGGAGAGGGAGATATGCCTTAACCCTTTGCAATGTGGCTCCCAAGACTATTTTATTGCTTATGTTGCTCTACATTTTACTATATAATTTTGTTTATTCTTATTTTATTTTTCTTATTTTAACAGACTCGAGCCAAAAATGCATTTTTGTATACTTACAGTTCACACCCATACTTATGCCTTATGGCATCCAGAAGTCTGTTTCTATAACCAAGTGACTTAACAGTTAATAATAGGCACTGTTGGAAAGAGCAAGGCGTTATTAACAAACGACACTAAGTTTTTTAGTTTAAGATGTCCTGCAGTAAGGAAAATTTTTGTTTGCCACTTATTATTCATACTTTCATATTTATGGCTTATATCACACTATATGAAATATTGCTTATTGTTTGCAAGCAATTATGAAAATAGGCATTATTTCCATATGTGCTTAATAATTCAAAAAAACAAGTGACTTACAAACTGTTGCATGACATTAAGTGAAACCTTTTGTATTGTTAAAGAAAACTGTCTTTGATAGTTGCACTGTAGTATTATTTGTTTTGCTAATTATACAATTAAGCATCTCTGGGATTCAATAAAGTTTTTTTTCCATGCAAGAATAGCGCTGCAACTCCTGCATGGAATATGGCTGCCGAGCAATTCAGTAAACAAGGCTGGTGGCGTGCATGAGCCTGCCAGCACTATTCTGGCATGGAATGACCACTGAATAATGCTTATTACCTCATTTGTTGGTGAAAACCATGCAAATGAGGTTAATTAGCAATTCAGCAAGCAGGCAGGCATCTGTGCCAGAACAGTGTCCATTGCAGAAATGTATTCGGTTACTGACCATGTAAATTTCTGCAAAAATCAAAATGGGGGCATGACAGCTCAAAGTAAAGAATGTATTATAATCATTAGGCATGCCAATGACCAAAAAATATGGCCATTGGCATGAAAAAGAGGTGCAAAGATATGAAAATCAAAGTTTGTTTTTTTTTTGCCGATTCCGGACGTTTAAGCATAGCAGAGCGGTGAGTAAACGAGATTGTGCCGAAAATAAAAAAAAAACTGTGAAAAGACAATTTTACGTGAAATGTGCAATTTGCCATTATAGTTTATGGCATGCAGAATGAAAACAATAACAGGTAAAACTGGGTGCTAAGGAGGAAGGCTCTGGTGTAGTGGTGTAACAAGGGACTAAGGTAGTGGGGTATGCAAATGAGCAAAATTTACTGAATCACAAAATGGGAGACTATCACTGGCTGTGCCTAACCATGTAGAAGCTATAAGGCAGTGGGGTAAGCAGGAGAAGCAGGTGACATGAAAAGGGTGTGTGTCATGCTTGGTGTAAGCACATTGGAGCTCCATGGTTTCCATTTGAGCTTAGCTAAGCACAGCTAAGCAAGGTGGTGTGTCTGAGGCTGTATTTACTTATTCCATGAAATAAATAACGTGTTCACATCCAGGGGAGAGCCATTTCTGCTTCAAAGTGTTTACTTTAGCTAAATAGGTTTGCACGACGTGCACTGGGTCTGAAACAAAACAAAAAAACAAAGAACAAAAAAACCTGGAAAAAGCAGAACTGTTTACATTTGGGCAGTGGGTTTGTGTGGCACGCCATGGGGCTTAAAAGGGGTGGAAATGGGAAGGGATAAAAGAAAAAAAGGAAAATAGCAGAATAAAAGCAATCAAGTACAAAAACATAGCTGGCAGGTAGAATGCATCATAGTCAGCCAATCATACAGGCAGCATCTGCAGCTCAACAGTATAAACTGTGCAAACACCTTTCAGTCTGTTTTTTCCCACAAACTCTGCACCATTGGCATACACACTTGGGGGAATTTTAACCAACAAAATGTTAGGGGCTGCTATTGCTTTGATACATCAGTATGTGCTAGAGGCTGAGGGTGGTGAGGAGGATAATGCTAACAACCATGCCAGACTGAGGAGGAGGAGAAAAGTGTTCAGACCCAGGGTAACCTACCAGGGCTACATGATCTGGAGATACTAGAGCACTACAAGGTGGACAGGGACATATTTCAGCATCTCATCGATCTGTGCCAGCCTCACCTCAGACCCAGAACCAACAGAGAGGAACCCATCCATGTGGATACCAAGGTATGTGTAGCCTTAAGAATACTAGCTACAGGTACTTTCCAAAGACCTTCTGGGGACATCATGGGGGTGTCACAGGCATCTGCATCCAGGGTACTCCACCAATTCCTGGATGCCATGCTACCACATGCCAGTGAGCACATTTACTTCCTCAGAACCCACGAGGAGAGGACCAGCAATATGCCCCTCTTCCACCATGTAGCAGACTACCTGGAGGTGCTGGGTGCCATAGACTGCATGCACATCCACATCAAAGCACCACCCAGTGAGCAGGGTAGAGTCTACCTAAACCACAAGGGCTTTCACACCATCAACAACCAGGTTGTGTGCAATCCCCAGGACATTATCATTAATGTGTGTGCTGGCAGACCTGGAAGCTATCACAACTCCCACATCTGGCATTCCTCACAGGTATCAGAGATTTGCCAGGGGGGGGCATCTGGTATGGCCATCTGGTGGGGGATGCTGGCTATGCACTGGAGCTGTGGATGATGACACCCATCAGAAATGCACACACACACACTCAAGAATGCCATAATGAGGCACACACACAAACCAGGATCATTATAGAGCATGTGTCTGGGATGCTCAAGTCACTGTTCCACTGCATTGACATATCTGGTGGAGCCTTGCAGTACTGTCCATCCACATGTGCACACAGGTTCATAGTATGTGCCATGCTACACAATATGATCCTGTGGAAATAGCTGCAGCAGGAGCAGCATGGGAATGGGCTGCACAGCCCCCCACCATTGCCAAGGTCCACACAGGCACAGCAGGACTTGAAGGAGGAAACTCCTGAGCCACCTCCTGTAGGCAGACAGAGGCATACCCAGTATGCCCTGGTCTTGGCAAAGAGGCAATGCATAGCACACACACTGCCACTGTAGGGACCCAGGGAATGACACCTCTCTCTGACTCGCGCACACACACAGACTAAAATGGATGCCACACATATCACACTACCTGTAACTTACCATGTATAGGCAGTGTACTGTGTGCATCCCACATAGGCAGACCTCAAGCAATGCCCTCAAAATTACCGCAGGCACAAGGTAAGTCAGTCTTCTTAACAATAAATTAATGGATTAGTATGTTCTGGTAGCATATCTATGGCATCACTGCATGCATGCAAGGTAATGGAGTGGCCTACTGGGATAGCAGCAGACAACTGACAGCTATGTGGGACACCAGGAAATGTTTGCCCAATACTGGCTTCCCCATAATATGCAGTAGTACTCAAGGTGACAAATCCCACTGCAGAATATGTGTGGGCCAACAAACTGGCAGGTCATAGGTCACTTGCATGGATGTCAATGTGGGGGTCCCATAATCACCCCTCAGCCTCACACAGCAAGTCAGCTGTAGAAAACCATAAAGAAATGTCTGGCAAAGGCCCACAAATAGCGACAATGATGAAATACCCCCTACAGACTTACACAGTGATAGCACAGGAGGTCTTGCAGTTGCAGTAAGCCTCTGAATGGTAAGAGGTCTGAAACTTAAATGCATGCCATTATAATCTGACCTGTGGTGTTTGGTGATATGCCTCTAGTCTCCAAGACAGGGCACAATACTATGCTAAATGGAACCAAAATGTAAAGCAACTAGCAGCACAGTCTGTGCAAATGTGTACAACTGACAGGTGTGCCCCCCCCACACCCATATTCCCATAGAAATGCAGTAACATGTATGTTTGCAGGGAAATATCAGCAGAGAACACATTGCCAGGGCTATCTCAATCAACATGATAACTTGTTGCATGTCCACAATATGCAGGGGTCAATGAGCTATGTATATGTGTGCTTAATACTGTCAGGATGTGGCCAACACTTACTCCTGGCTATTGTGTCGCAGTGGCCTAGGTACAGTGCTTTCTTTGATAGGGCCATGTTTCAAGAACTGCAGTGCCAACTATTCTGCATGTCAGCTACACCTACAGTAGGAGTTGTACACACTGTCCAGATGTCAATATCTGTTAATGCAGGAAAGCTGTACATATCATGGTCAGGGGGCCACACATATGGACAGTACACAGCTCGGAGTAACCTAGCCAGTGCCTACCATACGTCTTAACTGTACAGACCTATTGCAGAATGTCCGGAGGGTAGCATCATACTTGTGGCCTGTATAACATGAAATAGTGGTTGTCTGACAATTCACTGGCAAATCATGTAAGATTAAGGTCAGAAAATAATGACAGATTGTAGTGTCAGACTTCATACCCTATAGAAAAACTCATGCTAATGCAAAACCTGTTATTGAATCACCTTTCTAGGTTTGTAAGGCTAATACTTAAAGATGGTCCCTATATTTAGGCCTCTTCCCCCAATTACTTATGACTTTGTCCAAATGTCTAGCCCTCAAAGTTGAGAGGTATGGTGCTTAGTAGGACAGCAGGTACCTGAAGGTCAGTGCATTGCCTGTGTATAAAAGGCTACCACCTTACTGTGTCAGCACTGACAATATGTCACTGGCCAACAGACATACCCCTGGAATGACACAGGTTGTCACAGAAGGAGCACAAGTATGTCTTGTATATCTGTTCTGCTTGTTATAACATTGCATTTTCCTGCCAACTATTTGCAAAACAAGGAAGGGTCATGCCAAAACAGCAATGGCAGACAGTGGAGAAGCAGATGTCATACCCATAAGAGCAAATAAGCAATTACCACACCAGTCTTCCAACTGTCTATGTTTGGCAGACCATAATTAACACTCTGTTCCCATGTGTGGGCCTTTGTCTGACTGTCATATTTGGACCTGTCCGGATGTCAGTCTGTGACGGTATGAAAGCTAGGCCCACATGTAGCCTCATAATAGCATAAAGCAACACAAACCATCTAAGGACCACAGCAAATGTAGTGGTGCAATGATGGACAACCTGCTAAATGGGTACACTCAGAGGTGTGAATCCCACAACCTTGTGTGTCATGTAACGGCATGTACCCCACCCACATCAGCATTACAAATACATAGCAGCCACTATGGCCAAAGCCTATGGACTACAGAAGGACAAAGAGACTCACATAAGGGGAAGGGGAACCACTGGCCAGACAAATGGAGAATGTGCACACCAGAACAGATTGTGCAATAACAAAGGTGCCATGCAGTGTAAGGAGTCAATAAACATCACCTGCAAATACACAACACACACCCATGTAAGTGGAGGTCCACAACAAAACAAAACCCAAACAATGGACACCTCAGAGGCAAAATCACATGACAACTCCACAAAACTACACACCACAGACCATGTACACTCCACACACCAGGGTCTTGCAAACACTAAGGCCTTACCCCAAACCCCAAACACCTACACTACACAGATAGGCTAACAGTACTGTCCTTCTAACCCATTCCATACAGACTCTGCTGAGGTGACTCCAGTCTGGTATACAAAGCAATCCAAACCCTGCCTTGATGGGACTGTTGCACATCTGCAACTCAAGGCCCACTTCATCAACCGGTAGGTGCAGCATCAGCCTGGGCTGTAATAATGTTACGGCTTGTTGGTGTGACAGATACATGTACCACACACTCCCCCATCTGTGGAATACACTCCCTGTCCACAGCAAGCCAAGTGCCTCAATACCCCTAGTGATATTCTCCCTGTATAAGTGCACTGCAAATACAAAATACAGATCCGTGATCCCACCTGTGTCA